>NW_027109442.1:257400-304915 GCF_000696795.3 Halyomorpha halys
TGATAAAGTAAGGATTGGATTTGGAAGCAATTCGATGGTTTAGTGGATCCACAAAGCTAAACTCCATATGTCCAGATAGGCCTTATTATTGTCATGTAGATCAGTCTTTTGTAATGAGTTGGAAGTTTAGACCGTTTGTCTAGTAAGTGCTGTAATAGTCGGAATCAGCGTGCAGTTTCCTGTCTTTTCAGTCATGTGTGAGGGTTGCAGGTTAGTCGTTTGTCAAGATGTGGTCCAAGATAACGAATCTGTTCTACAGGGGTAAGAACCACATTATTAAAGTATACTGTAGGGAAGTCGGTTCACGGCGAAGAGTTTTAATTTTTTTTTAAATTATTTATTTAATGTAATTTACAACTGTACAAAATAATACAATATGACAAACAATGAAAAATAGTGAGTGGCTTATATCTGAATTACATTGTGAGTATTAAGTTATATATCTATACTAAAGATATAAATATATACAATAGGAAAGGTAGTATATGGAGAAAGGAAAAGAATAATGTAACAAATGTTGACCGCACCCCCCGACAAACTTCTCCAATCATTAATCTACGATCAACTATCTACACCTCATGATTAAAATAGTGCTTTGAAATCTTGAATTTGATAATCGGTATTTTTTTTTATATACCCCATTACTTGTTTGGCAAAACTTAATTTTTTTATTTAGGATGTTACGTAACAGTAAATTGAACTGTTTTAGTGGGGTTTCTGGATTTCTATGATTTTTGATAATTTTTTTTTTTTTTCAAAAACATTCTTCATTCCAGGTCAGTTTGACTCGAAACTAAATGACAATTTAGTTTTTAATAATAAAAGAGACACGTGCTGAATCCAAGTTCACACTCCAATTATTCGAATAATCTGGCCGGAGAACTATTATAGAGGCCGCAGTTGTTTCCAATTATCCGATCGCCTATTTCCAGAAAATTGATAAACAAATAGAAGAGAGTATATTTTGATTAATCAACCGTGACATTTGGAATTTATATAATTTAGTTTGAGCTGATCACAGAAGCGGTGCTCTCCCAGATTATAAATCTAGGACAAAAACTATTAGTATTAGATGAAACAAAATGGGTTTAATATAAAAGATAGATAATTAATAAAATGCATCGTGTATTATTGAAATTAGTTTGGAATATTGGTTCTTCACATCCACTAATATTCACTACGATTCTTAATAATTAGAGAACGAATTTTCGTGCAATTGCATCTTGCTTCGTATTTCGTGAAACCTCGAGGAAAGTTTGAATCTTGGAAAAGACATTTAAATAACACTATATTTATATTGCACTTGAAGGTTTTGAAGCCCAAAGTGTGATTTATTTTTAATTTAATTTTTTTATTTTCCCTCTTTACTTTCTAACTTACTTTATTTCTTTAACTATAAACTCACTTCGTTTTTTTTTCAATTTTAAACAATTTTTGAGCAGCGAAACTATTTTATTTCTTGTGATTTTCCTCGTTTCAGTCTACAGCGAGTTGCTATTTTTTTTTTTTTTTTTTTTTTTAATACCAGATCGGCCTGGTGGGCCTTACATGGTTGACATAACCGTTATATTATGTATATATTATATATTAACAGTTAATTATAGGGAGTATAGTCTCGTACAAAAGACACCCCTAACTATATACAAGAAGCGAGTTTCTAGATGTACTGGACTTGTACAGATGTTAGTACCTTCACCCACCGACTCACCACTTTTGTTCAGGGTGCTTGTCTTTGGGGTACAGTCTCATGAGTGACCCTCACCCACCAAATTTCGACGATTTGTAGATGACCGATGAGAGGTGACTATCTCGGAAATGTCAGAAACTTGTATATAGTTTTCTTTCTAGCTCTGAGAGACTTATTTCGTTATTTTATTTTTAAAGATTGTTAGATAAATTTATTTAATAAATCTTTATTTGAGAGAGAAAACTTAGATACAAATAATGGAATAAATATTTTTTTTAATTCTGGATTTTCTCTTTAGGAAGTCTGGTAAGTAAATCCATAAAAAAAATTTTGAGGTTAATAAACTTCCAATTGAATGTAATTTATTTTAAACTATCATATTATAGTACAACGTTTCGGGACCACTGTCCCATATTCATGTACTTTAAACCTACAACAATAATAATCCACCATAATAACCATCTTCATCCATATGTATTAATATTCATACAATTATATTCACCTAATAATTTTTCCTAAGAAGTGAAGAGTGCACAAATAAGTAACGGTAGAAAAGTGAGAATAGTGTAAAAATGTGACATGATTTTCTATCTAAAATTCAAAATTATGAGGTTTAGAGTACATGAATATGGGGCAGTGGTCCCGAAACGTTGTACTATAATATTATAATTTAAAATAAATTACATTCAACTGGAAGTTTATTAACCTTAAAATTTTTTTATTTTAAAATATTTTATAGGCCAGTGTTATATTCCGTCATAATTTTAGAAAATAAGAAATATAAGAGAAATAAATATATTCATAATATTAAATGAAACATTTAAACTTAAAGTAAAATAATATTTTCAATACAATAATTTATACTTAAATATTTACATTCAGCATAAGGAATTCCAAACCATGCTTATTCTTCTCTCTCAACCGCGTCACTGGTATTAAAAACCATTGGAGGATGAGTGAGGGCGCTCTCATAAGAATTATAATAATAATTATTAAAATCCTTAAGATGTGAAATTTTTTTAAGATACATAATAAAATAATAAGTGGTTATAATAAACAATAGGTATTATTTGGGTGAGCTTCCATTAAAAAGTTCAGTGTCTGCGAAGAAGAAAAAAAATAAAACTTACGTCATCAATAGAAGAGGATACAAATTACGTATTATCTTCAGTGAACAAGAGAACAAGGTGGATGAAGAATTGTAAACCAGTCGCAGATATAGCCTTGTTACCACAAACCGTAACAAGACTGATTTGCAACTTACGATTGACTGTAACTGGACTGCTTTTTGTGTCAGTTCTAGTTAATGCTGGCCGAAGGTTGTGGCTGTTGGAACAGCCGTACCATAGCGATGGATTAATCTTTATTAGATTATTGACACCAAGTGGTTTTATGGTCTTCTATTTCTTGTGTTCCTTTGAAGAAGTCGTTCGCGAACTCTGTCCAACAACTTGGAACATGATAAATATCTCTTCTCAGGGCAATGACTGTTACTTTTCGAAAGTAAAACTTTATCCCGATAATTACTAAAACACTTTTAAAGAGATACTTGAAAGTTTTTCTTTTCATTCTATTTTCCTTATTATCATTATTCTTTTTTTTTTTGACTAATTATATTTTCTCTCTTAATCCAATACATCTTTCCTTTTATTCCCTCTTCAATAAACATAGAATAAAATTAAAATATAATACATTCACCATAACAACTTTAAATAAATTAACCCATAAAAATCTAAGAATCATATTATCGCACATAAGTAATATTTAATTAAAATCTAAAAAAAAATAGTTATCCAAAAGGTTTAACTTATATTCGTATATTTAAATGCCGATAATAAATATACAATTTATAAAAGTTGAAAAAGTATAAAACATAATTGATAAAAATCGTAATAAATATTATTCATACAAATTTTTTTTGAGGTTAATAACTTCCAGTTGAATGAAATTTGTATTAAATTTTCATAACATGGTACAACGTTTCGGGACCACTGTCCCATATTCATGAACTTTAAACCTCATAATTTCATATAGAAAATCATGTCACACTTTACTCTGTTCTCTCTATTCTACTTTAACTTATTTGTGCATCTTCACTTCTGAATATGGAATGGCTGTGCTAAGATGCACAAATAAGTTAAAGTAGAATAGAGAGAACAGAGTAAAGTTTGACATGATTTTCTATATGAAATTATGAGGTTTAAAGTACATGAATATGGGACAGTGGTCCCGAAACGTTGTATCATGTTATGAAAATTTAATACAAATTTCACTCAACTGGAAGTTATTAACCTCAAAAATTTTTTTTATGAATTGACTCACCAGACTTCCTATAGAGGTAATCCTGTAATAAATATTAAAATATATGCAATAAAATAACAATAAAATATAATTTAGTTAATTAACTTCATATTATTATAATAATTAATTACAAACGGTTTTAAAGCCCTGAGGAAGGAGAGGGTAGAGGAAGATAGGTAGAAGAGCGGCAGTGATACAGTAACCCATTTCACAGAAGACTAAACACATTCTAAACGTAAATCTCGTAGGCGGAAGTTACGTATATAATATAATAATCTATATAACAAAACCCGTCTGTAGGTATCTGTAATAGCATTCATATTTATGTGGCGTGTAGAGCCCCTCCTCGTGTCCATTCATAAGTTATATCTGGGTCGTTCCACGTCAACTCGACACACTTTTGAACCTGACCATTTCAAAATTTAAGATTGTTAGAACACGTTGAAAGGATACCCAAAAATATGGTTTAGGGCAAACAAGATGGAAAAGAAAAAGAGGACGTTCCCGGATCAGATGGACGATGTGGAAGAGGATTTGAAGCTCATGAAGGTTGGCAGATAAAAGGAGAAAGGAAGAGACGTGTAGATTGATGGGCTCTTGTGGAACAGGCTCGGGTTCTTGCAGGCAGTGTAGTGTCATAATAATAATAATAATTTAAAAATTAAAGTTATAGAAAATATATACATATATACTTTTTTCTTCCTTTATTCTATATTCAAATTTCTTTGTTTCTTTGCATTATATGACTTTATATTTTTACTTCCTTAATTATATTATTTTACTTATATATTTAATATATATGTTTTATTTTTCACTAATTTCATTACTTTATTTTTATTAATTGTCATTCTGGACAATTATTTACTTTAAATATTCTGTATATATTTTTTTCTTATTCATTGGTCATTACCTTCTGCTCTGATGAAGGCTAGAAATTCTGGCCAAAATTGGTACCACTAAATAAGTGGTTTTTTAAAACTATTTTGTGTCATTTTCTGACCACACCCCAACCACCTCGTCTCTATGTACCTTTATTCTGTTTATTAAAAGAAAAATATTGCGAGTTCTCATTGTTAGCAATAAATAAACAATGTATAAAAACAAAATATTACAGATTTTTATGAATAACTAAACGAGAAAAAAAGAAAAATTGATTCATCTGATTTGAAAGATAATATTCCATAAAGACATTTTCCTGATTGCATGGCGACAAGTACTGTCGTGTTTTATAAAATATAAAATTTATATTTTTAATACTACCACAGAATGCCTAAAATACAAATTTTTATAGCAACAATAATATTTAAAAATGAGTTTATAATTTTCCTCTTTCCTGATCATAGTATATTTTTTTTAATAACCAATAAATAAGCATTAACATCAACAGGAATTCCCTAATCAACATAAAATTTGGGGAGGTGAGTAGTCAGTAAGTAAAAGTTGTGAACTGTGAACAACAACCAGATTTGGATTTTTATGTAGGAAATGTTGATCTTGTTTTTAGTTTCAGTATTTTTAATTGAAAAATTTTATACTTTTTAAGTATATTTATTAAAAATTTTGTCGAAGTTCAAGTTGTAATTTTTATAATAATAGTATTTTAACCCAACATTTTTATCATTTATTATTATATATTATATTACTATATTATAATAATCAATGCGTATTATTTACTAATAATTATTAGTGTATTTATTAGGCAAATGGGCTTTGCGCCTAGGAAAGATTTTAACAAATTATAACTTCAATTCATGCTAGAGGATTATTATATAAAATATAGGAATATTAAAGGATTGTTTTGATCTCTACTCAAATAACTGATAGGAATGAGAAGTATATTTTCCTTCGGAAAGTGGACAAATTCAGGAAGATTTAGCGCTCCATAGATCGTTGTATTAGGGCAGCTTAGTGTCAGAGCAATGTGCTTGCCTTGGATCGTCTGTTTTCGATATGGCAAGATATACAGTAAATATCATATTGTACTTCATATGTGATTGTCAATTCTCATATATCAAACAGATTTGTTACTTATATGGTTATATCTCTACATCTACAAAAACATTGAATTATTAATATAAATATATATATTATTTGCGTGGGGGTTAATAAAGGTACCAAAATAGCAGTAATAACTATTGTTAACCAACGTTTCACCCCACTTTACAAGGCTTCGTCAGGGCTGTCTTCATTGAAAGAAAGATTATAACTGACTTTGGTTGGTCAGTTGTCAACTCTCTATCTTTTAAGAATCTACTTCATACGGTTAAATATCTTCTTCTAATATAAACATATATCATATATGATCTTATCACTTCATCGAGAATGATTTTATTTTTAGAGACTGTTTTATTGAATAAAATAATTTGTACTCAAGTTAAGTCACAAAGTGTCCAACGTTTCGGCCAATTCGGCCATCCTCAAGGACAATCCCGAATATAAATATATACTTCACATCCTATAATTAAAAACGTTTTGCAGGCTATTTTGCTCGGCGGCAATAAATTTAGTGATAGGTTAATTATGTCACTTCCACAGAAACTGATCTGATTGTAAGGAATGTAAATAACATAGAGTGATGACAATGTTAAGCTCATTTGAAGTTAAATTATTAAAAATTGAATGTGAAAAGTGACAAAATCAACCTATTTTGACCAAATTTATTGGCTTGAATTTTTTTTTAACTGGATAGTTCTTTATATCACTGTTCATTTTACTATTTAAAGTAGGGATTTTTCCCTTAATTTTGTGAAATCGATTATAATGTTTAAATCCATTATTTAATGAAGCTTCATGAGTAAAAAAAAATCGGTATAAACGAAAATATCAGTGATTAACCATAATAATTTTTAAAAAAAATCTCTAGCCTTAATTTTTTTATTAGATATAATCTTTTCACTTTCACAATCTTGAGACTTGTTTTTATAGTTTAAATTAAATAATTTTTATCCAATTTAAGTCTCAAAAGTCTCTTTATTTTTTTTTATATGTCCAACGTTTCGGGCTTCTTGGCTATCCGCAAGGACAGTAAAAATAATTAATAAAATGTGAGATATAAATTTAGATTAAGAATTAATGGGTTAGGAGTTTGGAAAGAAAGACGCGTATCTGTTTGGGTCAAATCTGGAACAAATTGGATGTTAAGGTCTTTGTGGATGATTTTATTTGTAACGTAATAAGGAGTATCAAGAATTTTATGTAGGATTTTGGATTGTAAGAATTTGATGGTTTGGTAGAGCCCCAGAGCTCAATTCCGTATGTCAAAATTGGTCTGATTATCGTAGTGTATAATAATTTTTTGTAGTGAATGGGATGTTTAGAGCGTTTGTCAAGTAAGTGTTGTAGCAATCGAAATCTACGAGCAGTATCTTGTCGTTTCAGTCTTATATGTGGATTCCAAGTAAGTCGTTTGTCAAGATGGAGTCTTAAGTATCGAATCTGTTCAACAGGCGTTAAGAAAACATTTAAATTTTAAACTTATAACTAATAGTTGCATAAGTGACAAAGAAAAAAAATTTATTTTGTGCTAGAAGGATTCCATGACTAGGTTTTCTTCGACTAGATAGAGATTGAGTAAAATTGATCTTCAGTAAATGTTAACAACATTTAGAGGTGGTTCGTGAATTTTGTGAAAATTAAAAAAAGAAAATATAATGTATAAAAATATAAAACAATTTTTTAAAAATGGTGTTGATATCTTTATATAAGAATTTAAAGCATTTACAAACCTTAATTTTAATTTTAATTAGGTATTAATGTTTTATTAGATTTTTTTTTATTTCATACTAAAGTAATTAACCATTAAAAATAACGAATAAGATGGCCAGGGTTGTGGTTAAAAAATATATATATATATATATAGTTTCCGACGTTTCGCCCCACTTTATAGAGGTTCATCAGGATTCTGTTTTATTTTTATTTGAAAATAGAAATAAAACTGTTAACGGTCACCTCCCCTCTACTCCTGTACGCTTCCGAATTTTATCTCAATAGCTATCGACTTGAAATGGTGGGTGGTCCTGAATCGTTCTTTACTCATTTATTATTATTATTAATTTTTTTATTTATACTTTCTCAACCTTTATTTAATCTCAACTTACTCCTTTATTTTCCTTCTTTTAGTGTGATAAATTATGTCTTCTAATATCTACTTTTTTTATTCTTACTTTTATTCTTGCTTTCTGTTATTGGTTCTCCTATACATTTTTACCTTTTTAGTTTGCGTATTTTTTTTTATATTCTCATCATTGTTTATTATATATTAATACTATTTTATTTCTAATATAATTTTAACTCTTAATTATCTATTGTCAGGTGCTATAAGTCTTATAAAATCGCTCCACATTAGCCTTATTTTTGGTGGCTACACTTTTGTTTTCTAATATATCCCCAATAATGCTCAGTGATGATTTAATCTGTTAAAATTATAATATTGTTCATTTAAAAGTGAAAAATATATAAATAAAAATTTAAAAAAATACTCTTTGTATACGTTTATTTAAAACGGAATATAAAAAACAAAAGAAGAGAACCAACAGAATTTGTATTATTCATATTTCTATTATTGATTAAATTATTTTTCAAAATGAAATTATTTATAAAATAGAAATTTTGTATTTCGAATTCCAATTAAATATATTTTGAACACTTTCATAGGAATTAGATTACCGAATATTGAATCTATAAAAATTTCCACTTACGACTTTCATGGTGATTACAAACTTGTCTATAGATCACCAAGCTAAAAATATTCTTTACACATGTACACTTTTATTTGAAAACAAGAATTTTATTGCCTGATTAATTTTAACAAAAAAAAAAAAAAATGGAACTATTTATTTATTTTAACGCCAGTTCGGAGTACTGGAGTGTTCAGAATGCTGAAGTTTGGATTACAGAGATTAATAAAATAGTATTTTCAAAAATTAATTATATCGATACTTATGCATTTGTTAAATTTTGAACACATTAATGATTATTATGTAATTTATGTAAACCAGTTTTTTTTTCCGACTTGCTACTTGTACAAAGGTATACAGGATAGAGCCATGACAATACCTTATATATTTATATAATTTTTTTTTAGCGTGATTGGATTACTTTTCCATTTCAGAAAACTAAAACTTGAACTTTTTTGAGACAGTGACCTATATATTCGTTAATTAATTAAAGTATGCTTGATAAAATTTAAAACTTTTTATTCGGGTTTGGAATTCAATTTATTAGAAAGTTAAAAAAAATGAATAAAAAAATAAAACATAAAAACTGGATACAGCAATGTTTTACGTAACTAGCCAATGCAGGTCACCTTGAAATTGATACTGGAGCAATTAGCAATTTAGAGAATTTACAATCCAATGCAAATAAATCTTGAAACTTAAGTATTATAAATTATAAAAACGCATTAATAAATTATTATAATTATAAAAACTTATTATTTATATATATTTTTTAAATTTATTTATTGATATTTACAACTGTATAAAAATACAACAAGTAAATTTGATCATAATGACATAATACAGCATGTAGAGAAACTACCCAGTAGTAGAACTCTAAAAACAGTTTACAATATAAGGTCACGAGGCCATCTTCTTTCCAGGCGCCTCGGAGGATTGCCAGGAATGGAAGAGGAAGCAAGGTTAGAAACTAGTGGGTTTGGGTGGTTAGGGAGTTTATTATGGAAGGAATAATATAGAGTTCGGGCTAGATCGGTTACATAAGGAACATTTAGGTCTTTATGGATGGTTTTATTAGTAACAAAATAAGGAGCATTGAGAATTTCACGAAGGATTTTGGATTGTAAGGATTGGATTTGGAAGCAATTCGATGGTTTAGTGGATCCACAAAGCTAAACTCCATATGTCCAGATAGGCCTTATTATTGTCATGTAGATCAGTCTTTTGTAATGAGTTGGAAGTTTAGACCGTTTGTCTAGTAAGTGCTGTAATAGTCGGAATCAGCGTGCAGTTTCCTGTCTTTTCAGTCATGTGTGAGGGTTGCAGGTTAGTCGTTTGTCAAGATGTGGTCCAAGATAACGAATCTGTTCTACAGGGGTAAGAACCACATTATTAAAGTATACTGTAGGGAAGTCGGTTCACGGCGAAGAGTTTTAATTTTTTTTTAAATTATTTATTTAATGTAATTTACAACTGTACAAAATAATACAATATGACAAACAATGAAAAATAGTGAGTGGCTTATATCTGAATTACATTGTGAGTATTAAGTTATATATCTATACTAAAGATATA
Source organism: Halyomorpha halys (assembly GCF_000696795.3). NCBI lineage: Eukaryota > Metazoa > Arthropoda > Insecta > Hemiptera > Pentatomidae > Halyomorpha > Halyomorpha halys. The sequence continues at coordinate 267,640 of NW_027109442.1, forward strand.
AATATATACAATAGGAAAGGTAGTATATGGAGAAAGGAAAAGAATAATGTAACAAATGTTGACCGCACCCCCCGACAAACTTCTCCAATCATTAATCTACGATCAACTATCTACACCTCATGATTAAAATAGTGCTTTGAAATCTTGAATTTGATAATCGGTATTTTTTTTTATATACCCCATTACTTGTTTGGCAAAACTTAATTTTTTTATTTAGGATGTTACGTAACAGTAAATTGAACTGTTTTAGTGGGGTTTCTGGATTTCTATGATTTTTGATAATTTTTTTTTTTTTTCAAAAACATTCTTCATTCCAGGTCAGTTTGACTCGAAACTAAATGACAATTTAGTTTTTAATAATAAAAGAGACACGTGCTGAATCCAAGTTCACACTCCAATTATTCGAATAATCTGGCCGGAGAACTATTATAGAGGCCGCAGTTGTTTCCAATTATCCGATCGCCTATTTCCAGAAAATTGATAAACAAATAGAAGAGAGTATATTTTGATTAATCAACCGTGACATTTGGAATTTATATAATTTAGTTTGAGCTGATCACAGAAGCGGTGCTCTCCCAGATTATAAATCTAGGACAAAAACTATTAGTATTAGATGAAACAAAATGGGTTTAATATAAAAGATAGATAATTAATAAAATGCATCGTGTATTATTGAAATTAGTTTGGAATATTGGTTCTTCACATCCACTAATATTCACTACGATTCTTAATAATTAGAGAACGAATTTTCGTGCAATTGCATCTTGCTTCGTATTTCGTGAAACCTCGAGGAAAGTTTGAATCTTGGAAAAGACATTTAAATAACACTATATTTATATTGCACTTGAAGGTTTTGAAGCCCAAAGTGTGATTTATTTTTAATTTAATTTTTTTATTTTCCCTCTTTACTTTCTAACTTACTTTATTTCTTTAACTATAAACTCACTTCGTTTTTTTTTCAATTTTAAACAATTTTTGAGCAGCGAAACTATTTTATTTCTTGTGATTTTCCTCGTTTCAGTCTACAGCGAGTTGCTATTTTTTTTTTTTTTTTTTTTTTTAATACCAGATCGGCCTGGTGGGCCTTACATGGTTGACATAACCGTTATATTATGTATATATTATATATTAACAGTTAATTATAGGGAGTATAGTCTCGTACAAAAGACACCCCTAACTATATACAAGAAGCGAGTTTCTAGATGTACTGGACTTGTACAGATGTTAGTACCTTCACCCACCGACTCACCACTTTTGTTCAGGGTGCTTGTCTTTGGGGTACAGTCTCATGAGTGACCCTCACCCACCAAATTTCGACGATTTGTAGATGACCGATGAGAGGTGACTATCTCGGAAATGTCAGAAACTTGTATATAGTTTTCTTTCTAGCTCTGAGAGACTTATTTCGTTATTTTATTTTTAAAGATTGTTAGATAAATTTATTTAATAAATCTTTATTTGAGAGAGAAAACTTAGATACAAATAATGGAATAAATATTTTTTTTAATTCTGGATTTTCTCTTTAGGAAGTCTGGTAAGTAAATCCATAAAAAAAATTTTGAGGTTAATAAACTTCCAATTGAATGTAATTTATTTTAAACTATCATATTATAGTACAACGTTTCGGGACCACTGTCCCATATTCATGTACTTTAAACCTACAACAATAATAATCCACCATAATAACCATCTTCATCCATATGTATTAATATTCATACAATTATATTCACCTAATAATTTTTCCTAAGAAGTGAAGAGTGCACAAATAAGTAACGGTAGAAAAGTGAGAATAGTGTAAAAATGTGACATGATTTTCTATCTAAAATTCAAAATTATGAGGTTTAGAGTACATGAATATGGGGCAGTGGTCCCGAAACGTTGTACTATAATATTATAATTTAAAATAAATTACATTCAACTGGAAGTTTATTAACCTTAAAATTTTTTTATTTTAAAATATTTTATAGGCCAGTGTTATATTCCGTCATAATTTTAGAAAATAAGAAATATAAGAGAAATAAATATATTCATAATATTAAATGAAACATTTAAACTTAAAGTAAAATAATATTTTCAATACAATAATTTATACTTAAATATTTACATTCAGCATAAGGAATTCCAAACCATGCTTATTCTTCTCTCTCAACCGCGTCACTGGTATTAAAAACCATTGGAGGATGAGTGAGGGCGCTCTCATAAGAATTATAATAATAATTATTAAAATCCTTAAGATGTGAAATTTTTTTAAGATACATAATAAAATAATAAGTGGTTATAATAAACAATAGGTATTATTTGGGTGAGCTTCCATTAAAAAGTTCAGTGTCTGCGAAGAAGAAAAAAAATAAAACTTACGTCATCAATAGAAGAGGATACAAATTACGTATTATCTTCAGTGAACAAGAGAACAAGGTGGATGAAGAATTGTAAACCAGTCGCAGATATAGCCTTGTTACCACAAACCGTAACAAGACTGATTTGCAACTTACGATTGACTGTAACTGGACTGCTTTTTGTGTCAGTTCTAGTTAATGCTGGCCGAAGGTTGTGGCTGTTGGAACAGCCGTACCATAGCGATGGATTAATCTTTATTAGATTATTGACACCAAGTGGTTTTATGGTCTTCTATTTCTTGTGTTCCTTTGAAGAAGTCGTTCGCGAACTCTGTCCAACAACTTGGAACATGATAAATATCTCTTCTCAGGGCAATGACTGTTACTTTTCGAAAGTAAAACTTTATCCCGATAATTACTAAAACACTTTTAAAGAGATACTTGAAAGTTTTTCTTTTCATTCTATTTTCCTTATTATCATTATTCTTTTTTTTTTTGACTAATTATATTTTCTCTCTTAATCCAATACATCTTTCCTTTTATTCCCTCTTCAATAAACATAGAATAAAATTAAAATATAATACATTCACCATAACAACTTTAAATAAATTAACCCATAAAAATCTAAGAATCATATTATCGCACATAAGTAATATTTAATTAAAATCTAAAAAAAAATAGTTATCCAAAAGGTTTAACTTATATTCGTATATTTAAATGCCGATAATAAATATACAATTTATAAAAGTTGAAAAAGTATAAAACATAATTGATAAAAATCGTAATAAATATTATTCATACAAATTTTTTTTGAGGTTAATAACTTCCAGTTGAATGAAATTTGTATTAAATTTTCATAACATGGTACAACGTTTCGGGACCACTGTCCCATATTCATGAACTTTAAACCTCATAATTTCATATAGAAAATCATGTCACACTTTACTCTGTTCTCTCTATTCTACTTTAACTTATTTGTGCATCTTCACTTCTGAATATGGAATGGCTGTGCTAAGATGCACAAATAAGTTAAAGTAGAATAGAGAGAACAGAGTAAAGTTTGACATGATTTTCTATATGAAATTATGAGGTTTAAAGTACATGAATATGGGACAGTGGTCCCGAAACGTTGTATCATGTTATGAAAATTTAATACAAATTTCACTCAACTGGAAGTTATTAACCTCAAAAATTTTTTTTATGAATTGACTCACCAGACTTCCTATAGAGGTAATCCTGTAATAAATATTAAAATATATGCAATAAAATAACAATAAAATATAATTTAGTTAATTAACTTCATATTATTATAATAATTAATTACAAACGGTTTTAAAGCCCTGAGGAAGGAGAGGGTAGAGGAAGATAGGTAGAAGAGCGGCAGTGATACAGTAACCCATTTCACAGAAGACTAAACACATTCTAAACGTAAATCTCGTAGGCGGAAGTTACGTATATAATATAATAATCTATATAACAAAACCCGTCTGTAGGTATCTGTAATAGCATTCATATTTATGTGGCGTGTAGAGCCCCTCCTCGTGTCCATTCATAAGTTATATCTGGGTCGTTCCACGTCAACTCGACACACTTTTGAACCTGACCATTTCAAAATTTAAGATTGTTAGAACACGTTGAAAGGATACCCAAAAATATGGTTTAGGGCAAACAAGATGGAAAAGAAAAAGAGGACGTTCCCGGATCAGATGGACGATGTGGAAGAGGATTTGAAGCTCATGAAGGTTGGCAGATAAAAGGAGAAAGGAAGAGACGTGTAGATTGATGGGCTCTTGTGGAACAGGCTCGGGTTCTTGCAGGCAGTGTAGTGTCATAATAATAATAATAATAATAATAATAATAATAATAATAATAATTTGATTCCAATAAAACATTTCTTTCATAAACTTTATTGGTGATGATGATCAAGAAACATTCTGATTTAACATATTCAACTAATTCAACAAGAAATGATTGATAATGTTTTCTGCAGCTTTCCGAAAATTTGCACTGCAGTTTGGATTTTTTGTTTCGAGTATTTACAAACTCAAAAATAAACTATGTGTCACAGCATACCTCTCTGATTCCAATCGAAAATCCATCAGTACAAAAATAAGAGGCATAAAAGCCTTCCTTAGGTTGTGAGAACAATAAAATAGAAAAATGTAATGTTTAATCAGTCAAAAAAAATAAGTCAATAGGAATAAAAATATAGAAATAAAAAAAAAGCTATACAAGTTTTTATTTTTCTAAATGACCAATAAGAATTTATATTCAATTTTATTGAAACTAAACCTCTAGTCCTTTAAAATATTTACTAGTTGAAGGGTTTTCAAAATCTGCTGAAGTAAGTAGAGTCGAGCATATTTGTGTGCACTAAAACCCATTTTGTCAAAATTGAGGATTTTTTTCTATGGCTGATATTTGTTTAAAATTTGTCAAGTATTTTCTCTCCATTAGTCATTCATTCTAAAATTAAAATAATATTTATAAATCTCACAAACTTTCTAGTAATTGTTTTTCAATAATTTATTTATTGTTATTTACAACTGTATACATATAAACACATCAAGTAAATTTCCTGTAAGTTATATTATGACATGATAGAAACATGTGGAGAATCTACCCATTGGTAGAACTCCAAAAACATTTCTATAGGAGAAGATCTCGAGGCCATTTTCTTTTCAGACGCCTAGGAGGATTATTAGGTCGAGAAGGAGAAGACAGGTTAGAAACGAGTTGGTTTAGGTGGTTGGGAAGTTTATTATGGAAGGAACGGTATCTGGTTCTGGCCAAATCGGCAACATAGGGGACATTGAGGTTCTGATGGATGATTTGATTTGTGACAAAGTAAGGAACATTAAGGATTTTATGAAAGATTTTGGACTGTAAGGATTGGATTCGAGAGGAATTGGATGTTTTAGTGGAGCCCCATAGCCCAATTCCGTATGTCCAAATAGGCCTTATAATAGTCATGTAGATCAGTCTTTAGTAATGGATTAGAAGTTTGGACCTTTTGTCTAGTAAGTGTTGTAATAGTTGAAATCGACGAGCAGTTTCCTGTCTTTTCAGTCTTGTGTGGGGATTCCATGTCAGTCGTTTGTCAGATTTAGTTATTTTATTTTAGAAGTAACGGATCTGTTCAACAGGAATAAGTGGGGTATTATTAAAAGGTACTGTTTTCTAGTAATTTAAAAAAAATATATTTTTTATATTAAAAATTCCAAAATAATTCAGATATATGCATTTATTGATGATTATACAAATAGCAAAAACAATTATAAATAGAAGGCAAACTAAATACAAGATTTCTTGAAAATTCAGTCTCTGTTTATGGTGTTTTAAACATCATCTTGTTTGCATAATTATGATTGTAGTTTTATTTTTAGAATTTTTCATTTCAATAGGTTTTGTAAACCCTTCTAAAATTTTAGTAAAAATTTATTTTCCTATGGGGAAATTCGATTGATAACGATTTTAGTAACAGTAAAACAAGTGGCATTATATATGTTAGCACTGTATAGATAAATATATTTTCATCAATCTCACAACCAATGTAAATATATTTTATTATATAGAATAGCCTGCAAAAGTAACTCTAAATTTAATGTGAGGAAGAAATTATAATTTAAGAAGTCCTTGAGGATGGCTAAAATGGCCGAAACTTTGGACTGGTGAAAAATAAAAAGTGTTGAGACAAAAACGGATACAAGTTTTTGATTTATTACCTTTATTAATAATTACCTTGTCTCAAGAAATTGAAATAATATAATTAAAATGACATATATAGTTTTGAAACAAAAACTCTCAAGACTTCGGGGATTTCATTATCTTTAAACCTTCCTATGGAGAAATGGAACATATAGCACCACGTAAATCGGTCAAGTAATTACAAAGTCTATCGACGTCAAAGATTCAACAGCTTTCTTTTATATAGAGAGAGATGAAATGAGATAGAGGACGTATTCCAAAAATAGTATTGAAACTGGGGTTAGTACTCCGGACCTATGACTGCTGGAATCGCCATACAAAGCTAAAGCTATCAAAGTTGTAGTCTATAGTAGTTGTAGTCGAAGAAACCCTAGTCATGGAATCCAGCACAAAATAAAATTTTTTTCTTTGTCACTTATGCAACTATTAGCTATAAGTTTAAAATTTAAATGTTTTCTTAACGCCTGTTGAATAGATTCGATACTTATGACTCCATCTTGACAAGAAACTTAGTTGGAATCCACACACAAGACTGAAACGACAAGAAACTGCTCGTAGATTCCGATTGCTACAACACTTACTTGACAAACGTTCTAAACTTCCCATTCACTACAAAAAATTAGTATACACTACGATAATCAGACCAATTTGGACATATGGAATTGAGCTCTGGGGCTCCACCAAAGCATCAAATTCTTCCCGCATCCAATCGTTACAATCCAAAATCCTACGTAAAATCCTTGATGCTCCTTATTACGTCACAAATAAACTCATTCACAAAGACCTTAACATTCGTTGCAGATTTGACCCAAAACAGATATGCGTCTTTTTATTCCAAACTCCTTAACCATCCTAACCCATTAATTCTTAATCTTTCATCCTTAACAATCCCTGATAATCCTTCGAGGCGTCTTAAAAGAAGATGGCCATGGGACCTTCTAATTTAAATTAATGCTTGAAGTACCACCAATGGGTAGTTCCTTCCCAAGATTTTCAAGTGTATTTAAAACATACAACATAATTACCTATTGTATATTATTTTGTACAGTTGTAAATTACATTAAATAAATAATTTAAAAAAAAAGTTTTCTAGGGTCATAATATGAAAATGTACAAATCTTAGTTCTGGTCCATTTTTAACATCTAACTTGAGTGCCAGTCAGGAAACAGAAGGCTACATATTAATTTTACTTTTGAAATAGATTTATAAGTAGTAATTAAAAATTTGTTTTTTCACTCCCTCGCAATGAACTACCCTCTAGGAACTTCAAAAGTTCGCATTCGATCTACAATAGTTTCAATTCACCAACTGATTTAGTCAGTTATTAAATGGGGATTTCACTAAAAAATACGCTTTATTATTTATTATAATCAGAATAATAAAATAAAATCTGTATGTCCAAACATTTTTTCACCATTTTTTTTATAACTATAATTTAAGATTCTACAGCGGTGGATAGTGTGAGTACACTCCTCCAAAATGAAATGTGTCTGATCATATGACTGAGTGTGGTTCCTTAATCTCAAATATCTAAGAACGAATTCACCGTAATTGGTTCTACCATCAAACAATATTTGTAAGTCGTAAACCTGATCTTAAATAACGATTTCTGCATTGGAAAAAAGTTAGGTTTTAATGCTTGTTATTTTTTTAAAAATTATTTAACTAAAATTTATTTTGTTAAAACAATTAAAATCATTTTTAAGAAAGTGAAAATATTATATATGAAATAAATATCTTTAATTTATGCATTTCTTTGAAGAGGAAACTGGAAGAAAAGGAAACTTAATCATCGCTAGAAGTCGGCTTCAACGAAACTCATTACCTTTCCCGAAGAGGGGTCCCTAAGCAACCCCTTGGAGGGCTTCGCCCCTCCGGACTGTCCCCAGACACAGAGGGCCGTCAAGAAGAGCCCTATGTGTGGCCCCTTGAGTTTTTGCCCCTGGAGCCAGCCCCATCGATCTGTCTGCCTCCTTGTGTCTGTCGTTGGTGGCAGTCCAACTGTCTGCCACGCGCCCTCCACGTGTCTCGTACAACTATAACGCCTGTGACACGTGATAATTGCTGCGATAACAGCTCTGAGGTAGCACGACTTGATTGCCCTCTCACCTGCCCTCTCTCACCTGATCCATTCTTGGTCAGGATCGTATCCTGATTTCTTCTTTGTATCTATATTGAAAAATAACCAATACTAACTTCATAAAATACTATCAACTAATTTCGAAAAATTATTTTGAACAAATTATGATTGACTGATTGATATGTGAATTAATAGATAGTCAGGGTTGCGATCAGAAAATCTATATATGTTACGTAGTACAGTAAATTAACTTATATCGACTTTACAAATCAAAGACCAAAATCGATATTTCAAAAATAAATTTAGTAGTGAAATGAAGAACTATTCTTCCAAATAAACGACTTATGGTCCATGTAGTGTTATCCCCAAAAGAAATTTTAATCAGTACTCATACAATCAGCTAAAATTTAGAGTAAAGAAATAGATCCATAGAATATGGAGTAAGCCCGAAACATAGTACAAACAAATATACAATGAAGATAATATTTTAATCTAAATTAAAGCTTTTTTCAACTCAACATCTTAAGAAATAAAAGCATATCAAATAATTCACTGTCGAGTATATTTTTTATTACATATATATTGGAAGAAACTTGTTGGCGGTATGAAGTAGATTGCAAGAAGACATTCCGGGTGGCGGTCAATAAATGTAACTAAATTGTAAAATACTACTATTTTTTGTTACTTAACGTTTCGCCTCACTTTACATGGCTTCTTCAGGGCTGTCATATTGAAACGTATCGGACGACTGTTTCAATCTGACAGCTCTGACAAAATAAAAAATAAATTTATTAGTGAAATGAAGAACTAAAAAGATTATGACAGTATTCATATCACTAGAAGATATTTTAATCAGTTTTTATAGAGATATAGAGATAAAAAATTATAAGTAAATTGATAAACATAATTAAAAGGATTGCGTCAAGGTCAGGATTGTAAACAAGAAAAACTTGGAATAGTTTTCAACTATATTTATTCAATGCCTACGTTTCGACCCATAATGTAGGTCTTCATCAGGGCTAAACTAGAACTCGTACCTTTTTATTTTAACCCAGATGAAGACCCGCATTGTGGGTCGAAACGTCGGACATCAATAACAAGTTGAATACTATTCTTTATTTTTATTTTTGATTAAAACCGATTAAAATTTCTTTTATTTGGAAGGATAGTTCTTTATATCACTATTCACTTCACTTTTTATGATAGGTATTTTTTCCTTAATTTTGTAAAAATCTATGCTAATTTTATATAGTACAAAAATTATATACTTGACTATACATTATTTCATGAAGCTTCATAAGTAATAAAAAAAATCGTCATAAGCGAAGAGATCGACGATTAACTATAATAACTATAACAAAATAACTTTCCTGATATAATCTTTTCACTTTCTTGAGTCTGGTTTTTATTGTTTAAATAAAATAATCTTTATCCGAGTTAAGTCTCAAAACTTTCTTTATTATTATTTTCAAAGTCCAACGTTTCGGCCAATTCGGCCATTCTAAAGGAAAATCTTAATATAAATTTACACCTCACAACCAATCATTTAGATTACTATACTAAAGATTACTACTATTATTACTTTCTTATCACACAATACGTAATCTGATTCACTTTAAAAGAAATAATAAAAGAGAGTTTTAAGACTGAACTTGAAAAAAAATATTTTAATTCATTTTTTATTATTTGTGATATAGCCTTAATCCTCTACCCTCCCCCCAAAGAAAAATCCTAGATATTGTGAATTACTTAAAGTAATATACTATAAAATAAACCACATCACGGATTTCATGATGAAAATAGCCAAGTATAAAAAACAGTTCAGGATTGATTGCTATGGTTACCATACGTCCTTTATTTCACTATTCACTCAATTTTTTCGAAATAGTGAGTTTTACTTTTTTTTTAATGTCGATATAGTTAAAAAAAAAAGTATGTAGTAAAAAATATGCTTGATGGTGAAAAAAATGGTAAAGATTCGTGTGTAAAAAAAATTCGTCTTAGATGAAAAAATTGGCGAATGGTAACAGAATAATTAGACTTAATGTATTTTTTATAATTCCCTTTATTACATTTTTGACTTACATAATTCACAACTACAAATTAACGAATTAAAACACCTAAGTCACCTTACACTGATTATTATAAAATCATTAAATTAGATCAGATAGAAAACTGGCAAAAACAATATCGGGAGAAACCTACCAGGCAGTTATATAAAAATCTATTTCCTCTAATCATTCGAAAACCGTGGTTCTCACAAGCAAGCATAGGGAAGGGAATTATAAAAACTTAGGACGAATCATGGGATTAGTTATAACAGAATGGAATAGCCCAGAACAGGCATAACTGAAACTTTTCAATGCGAAAACTAAAGCGGTAACAAGACCCTTAAGCATATTATACTTGAATGTTTGGCATACAAAAAAAGGACGAGAAATATTCTCCAAAGATTTAGGTACAAATCAAAAAATTGTTTACACTAGTATATTAAAAGTAACTATACTATGCAAAAATATGTTACATCCATAAATATTTAAAATGTTTAAACAAAAATGTATATCTGAAGATTAATGGAATATGGTCCGGGTGCGGCAAAAAAAAACTCAAATAGTAGATAATTTTACTATTTTATTGAGCCAACGTTTCGTCCCACGTTGCAGGGCTTCGTCAGGGCTAAAAAAGGTACAAACACATAGTTACAAAAGAAAAAAACCCAGAAAAAAACATAAGTGTAAAATAACAGGGGTATAAAATGTAAAAAAGTAAGATATAATAAGAAAAATTAAAGGTTGTAAATAGTAAATGAAAAGGGTAATAGTAACAGATATATAAGAGAAAAAATATTAAAGAAAATACAAATAAAGAGATGTAAAAAGAAAAAAAAACACTAATCAAATGATGAGACAGAATGCATACCTGTTTTGACGGCAGTCAAAAATAAAGTGACCGTTGGTATTGGGAGGAGTGGGGACGGCAGTAATGCTACAATAACGAAAATAATTTGTAAAGTAAACATAGTGAAAAAAGTATTTAAATTAGGTGAACAGTAAAGTATAAAATAATGGGATACAATGTGTGTAAGTAATTAAGAAACAAAATATACCAAATGAGCGGGGATACAGAAAAGTGTAAAATATAATAGAAAATTAATAATAAAGTAATTAATATAAGTACACTTAGGAAGGTAACACATGAATATAAATTAAAAGATAGATACATGAATATAAATGAAACAGGAAGGATAGTGAATATAAAAATAAAAAAAATAAATAAATAAATAAATTAAATGAAAAAATAAAAAATGTGAGAATTGAGAAAAACAAGAATAAAAGATATGACAAGTAAATGGGTTTCTGTAATGGCTAAAAAAGTATATCAGTTATAGTTATGGTATAGTTCGTTAGTTCGTATTTACAGATTAACAGTTTAATATCGGGAATATGAATTTTGGTACTCCAAACAATCTAATCTAAAGTGGCGTAAAAAAACGTTATTTATTTATTTTTAGAAAACTCAGCAGTTTTAAAATGAAAGTGCATATATGTAAAGAACGTTTTTAACTTTTCGATCTATAAGCAAGTTATTTTAATCACCATGATAGTATTAAGTACACATTTTTACGGTTTTGATATTGGGTAATCTAATTCTTTTGGAAGATACCATAATATATTATTGTAGAATTAGAAATACATAATATCTATAATTTATAGTAGAAATATGTATAATACAGAGTTTTTATGGTGAATTCATTTATTTTTATCAAGTTTTAAATAAATCCATCTTTTTTGCCACTTATAAACGAACGATCTTGTAGTTTTAACAAGTTAAATTATGAATTAGCATTACTGCGGATATAAAAGAAAACATTTTTTTTAAATTTTTTTATTGCTATTTACAACTGTACATTCATATACATACATCTAGTAAATTTGATTTTAGTTTATAAAGGACTGATACAGGCGTGTAGAGAAGCTTCGATTTGTAACACTCTAAAGATGTTTTTACATTAGCAGTTGTAAAAAGATGTTTTTACATCTTCTTTTCAGGCGCCTCGGAGGATTGTTAGGAATGAAAGAGGAAGCAAACTAGTGGGTTTGGGTGGTTACGGAGGTTATTATAAGGAATGATATCTGGGGCTAGATCAGTTACATATGGAACATAGTCTTTATGGTTGATTTTATTTATGACAGAGTAATAACCATTGAGGATTGTATGAAGAATTTTGGATTATAAGGATATGATACAAGAGAAATTCGAATGTTTAGTAGAGCTCCAAAGCTCAACTCCGTATGTCAGATAGGCCTTATTACAGTCATGTAGATCAGTCTTTTATAATGGATTGGAAGTTTAGACCGTTTGTCTAGTAAGTACTGTAATAGTAGGAATCGACGTGCAGTTTCCTATCTTTTCAGTCTTAATAAAAGAAAACAATTAAATTTTAAACTATAAAATTGTTTATTTATAAGGGAAAAAGAAATATAAATATAAAAATTTAAAAAAATATCTTTTTGATGGATTTATTAAAAAAAAATTAATTCACCAACAGAATTTGTATTATAGATATATGTTCAAAGTGGGGCGAAACGTTGGTTAACAATAAATGGTTTTCTTTTACTATTTTGTTACCTTATTGACCGCCATTCTGGACTATCCTCTTAAAATTTAATAGATAGTACTAGTAACTAGAGGATGGGGCAAACTGTACTACAGAGATTTCCTAGAATAGTTAAAAAATATTTGGCTGTATGGAATTAACCAAAGCCAACACAGAGAAAAAGTAAAAGAGATAAGAAAACTGTTAATAGTGGAATCTACATATACACCACTTTGGTTTCCTACATGCTCATGCTATCGTCAGCAAACAAACACTATTTATATAATTTTTTTGATAAATAATTCAAACTCTATCCATTATAGCCTCAAAACTTTTTATTTCTCTTATACGTCCAACGTTTCGGCCAATCCGGCCATCTTCAGGGACAATCCACTACAAAACAGTTTCTATTACGTGTATGATTCTACAAACAATTTAAAATACCTAACATTATTATTTATAATTTATCTTACCCCAATACCACTTTGAAAACATACAATTTAACAACTCTAAACTTCATGCAGGCTATTCTGCCCAGGTCAAAATATAAATATCTATGAAACATTAAAAAAATTAGGTAAAAATATTATTTTGTTAATAAGTATATCCCACATATGTTTAATTACCTAATTAGTCAATTATCAATTAAAAACAAAGTCAATTTATTTATCTGCAGACACTATTCCTTAAAACTTTTATCACAACAATGCTTGTAACCTTCCTCCACTCAGTTCAAGCATTTAAAAAATTATTTATCATAACTACATTTTTGTCAATTTTTCTCTTTATTTTATTAGCAAAAATCCTATCAAGGCCAACTATAATTATCCATAGACAATTTTTACTATATTATTTATAAATTAATATTACTTAATATCTCAGCATAATGTTGATTTAAATTTCTTGTATCTGTCTTGAAATTCACTGTATAATCAATATTTTCAGATATGTAAATGGATTCAAGTATTTTCCTTTTGAATGTATTATTCTCTTTATGTAAAATGATTGTATTTTCAAAATCAAAAATACGTTGGTTTCGGTTGGATGCTGGGACTAGTGCTGTTTTATTTGGATTTTACTGGATTATATATTTGCAATTATACATTAATGATTTCAATTAGAGGTACACAGTACTAAACTCCGTGCAACCCAGATTATAGAATAAAAAAAAGCGTCTAAAAATCCGACACGCTACCTTTAGCCTCCGTATACTAAAATATTCATAAAAGTAGTTTAGAGATAAGAACTGATAGTTATTTACGTGGTGTTTTATCTGCTCTGTAACTAGTTATCAGATCTGTAACTAGTTACAAAATTAATGGTCAAGGCTAATTCGTTAGGTTGTGTAAAAATGTGGCTGATTATCTAAACGATACACGCTTCTAGCCCAACTTTACAGATTAGCCCTCTAACATCATAAATATGAATTTAATAAGTTTCAAGCAGTTTTAAATTACTATCCTGTAAAACGTTTAACTATAAAAAATATTTAGATAATGTCGAGATATATTTTATTAACTGACATAGGTTGATCTAATGTATTGGGTCGTATAATAAGTTCGTAGCGTTTTTCAATATTTCAATTTAATACTCTGTTTTTATAAAATCATATTTACTTGGTCAATAATGCTTATATATTCTAAAAAATGATTAGTTAAGGTGCTTTTATGCATCAGTTTCAACAGAAATTATTTATCTTTAAGTAGTATTTTGCTTGCACAAAATGGAAGAGAAAAAAAATCATTTTCGTCACTTAATGATTTTTTTAATTTCTGAAAAGGAAAATCCGCTGCACACATGGTTAATAAAATTTGCAGTGTGTATGGCGATGATTCCTTAGAAGAAAAAACCGTTCATAAGTGGTTTGCTCGGTTCAGAACCGGAAAATTTGACTTGGAAACGCAAAGCGCTCGGGTCGTCCTTCGACTCTTGATGACTAAATTCAAGCAATGGTCACAGATAACCCTCACTCTACGACACGGGATATTGCAGATACACTTAACGTATCACATGCAAGTTGCTCAAATCATTTGTGGACTGCAGGATATGTTTCTCGAAGTGATATATGGGTCCCTCACAATTTGACGTAGTAAAATTTATTTGACCGCATATCCATTAGCGATTCCCGCCTGAAACGCAATGTTAAGGATCCAATTTTAAAAAAAAGTTCATAACTGGGGATAAAAAGTGGGTCCTGTACAATAATATTGTGAGGAAAAAGTCCTAAGGAAAACAACGAAGTGACTCGCCGTTAACGACTCCAAAAGCAGAATTACATCAAAAAAGGTTGTGCTGTGCATTTGGGAGGATTGGAAAGGTGTCCTTTATTTTTAGCTCCTCTCACCTAACCAGACCATTAATTCTGCAGTACACTGTGCCCAGTTGGAACAATCAAAGGCAGCGGTTGAGCAAAAGCGTCCAGCATTGGCTAATCGCAAAGCCATAGTTTTCCATCACGATAACGCCCGTCCTCACGTGTCTGTGCAGACCCGGCAGAAATTATTGGAGTTTGGCTGGGTTGAGAGCCCCCACCCACCCTATTCACCAGACCTTGCCCCAACAGATTTTCACTTATTTCGGGCCCGTCAAAACTCTTTTAATGGGAAACACTTTAATTTGCTCGAGTACTGAAAAACACACATAGAAGAGTTCATAGGGGAAAATCTCAGAAGTTCGAGGAGGACAAAATAAAAAAATTACCTAAAAGATGGCTACATGTAATAGATCAAAATGGGTCATATATAATTGATTAAAAATATTTTCAAGTATCTGAAGTTTTTATATACATCGATTGATCTAATGTCTTCAGTTTTGGATCTGACGTGGCAGTTCAAGAACCAGTTGAAAAAAGTCATTTATATTTTCCAATCACAATAAATATAGGTTTATGAACTCTAATATAAAAATAACATAAAAATATAATGTATCATGAAAACAACTACCCTTTCGACAATAAACGATATATGCTACTTTATTGCACATTAAACTAGCTTTAATCTGAGTGATAATAGACATCTGTACGTATAATGGTTCCAGAGATAAAGATTTCCGACTATGGATTCACTAACTACTGATTTTTCCATACCTTTTTTATAAATGTAGCTTTAAATATACTGTATCTTTACTTTATTAATTATTGAACAACTCTGTTAGGGCTTCCTTGTAGAGCTTTCGTTGCCCGAACCAGACTTCTCCACGCCTGCCTATATTGGGCTACTGCTTGCCAGTTTTCGCTACTCTTTTACATCCTTGTTGATCTGTTAGGACTGATATTATAGAAAATTTAATCTACTTTAAATTATGTTGTAAATACCACCAGATCACCTTTACTCTCCGTCGTAAACCTCTGCCCTCCTGTCCTACAGTATCCTTTCTAGATACACCAATAACGCCTGTTGAACAGATTCGATACTTAGGACTCCATCTTGACAAGAGACTTACTTGGAATCCACACACAAGACTGAAACGACAAGAAACTGCTCGTAGATTCCGATTGCTACAACACTTACTTGACATCCGCTCTAAACTTCCCATTCACTACAAAAAATTAGTATACACTACAATAATCAGACCAATTTG
This sequence comes from Halyomorpha halys, assembly GCF_000696795.3. NCBI lineage: Eukaryota > Metazoa > Arthropoda > Insecta > Hemiptera > Pentatomidae > Halyomorpha > Halyomorpha halys. The sequence goes on from NW_027109442.1 coordinate 283,941, forward strand.
GACATATGGAATTGAGCTCTGGGGCTCCACCAAACCATCAAATTCTTCCCGCATTCAATCGTTACAATCCAAAATCCTTGATGCTCCTTATTACGTCACAAATAAACTCATTCACAAAGACCTTAACCTCCCATTCGTTACAGAATTGGCCCAAAACAGATATGCGTCTTTTTATTCCAAACTCCTTAACCATCCTAACTCATTAATTCTTAATCTTTCATCCCTAACAATCCCTGATAATCCTCCGAGGCGTCTGAAAAGAAGATGGCCACGAGACCTTCTAGTTTAAATTAATGTTTGAAGTACCAATGGGTGGTTCCTTCCCAAGATTTTCAAGTGTATATGAAACATACTACATATTTACCTATTGTATTATTTTGTACAGTTGTTAATTACAATTAAAAAAATGATGTTGTATTAGGTTTCCTAGTGTTGTAGTTTAAAGCATACGGAGCTCTGAATGAAAACAATTATTTTAATGTTTTGAAACAGGTACCATTTTTTATTTACCTTAACTAAAGATCTCTGCCACCAATCAAATTAAAGATAGTTTAATGTACTATAAAATAGCCTTTAAGAAGGACAACAATTTTGTCCGAATAACTGGAAATCAACTTATTTTATCATATACCATGAAATCTACTTTAATTTTAGTGAATATTTTCCACAATAAATCCTCTAACTACTGATTTCTCAGTACATTTTTTATGTAATGTTGCTTTGAAAAACTGTATCTCGAAAACTATTAAACTTAAACAGCTCAATTATAGCTCATATTTTAGTAAATTTACTCTACTTGAAATAATGTTCTCTTAGGTTTTCTAATGTTGTTGGTAGTTTTAGAGATATGAAGCTCTGATCAAAAAATTAATTTTTTTTAACCTTTTTAAATAGCCTCCATTTTTCATTCCTCCTACCTATACTTAGCAGACTCATCAATTTAGACAAGAAGCTTTACTTAGTTTTCATTTAAGTAATTAAAGATTGGGTGAAATAACCAACTTCTTTTTCCTGATGGGCTCTCGTACAATGGGGAAGACGCCCATTCTTAGTTTTAGCTAATTTGACAATGCTGTTCGATGCAACACATTTTTTTTTCAAAAATCTTTTAAAAATTTATTTATTGCTATTTACAACTGTAAATTAAAATACATTAAGTAAATTAGATCTCAGTTAAAATGGAGTGTTACAGGCGTGTAGAGGAACTACCCATTGGTAGCATTCTAATAACGTTTTAAATAAGCAGGTCTCGTGGCTATCTTCTTTTCAGGCACCTCGGAGGATTTTCAGAAATGAAAGGGAAAGAAAGATTAGAAAGTAGTGGGTTTGGGTGGTTAGGGAGTTTGCAATGGAAGGAATGATATCTGGTCTTTATGTATGAATTTATTTGTGACAAAGTAAGGAGCATTGACAATTTTACGAAGGATTTTGAATTGTAAGGATTGGATACGAGAGGCATTCGGGAGGTTTATTGGAGCCCCAAAGCTCGACTCCGTATGTCCAGATAGATATTATTATAGTCATGTAGATCAGTGTTCTGTAATGAGTTGGGAGTTTGGACCGTTTGTCTAGTAAGTGCTGTAATAGTCGGAATTGACGTGCAGTTTTTTTCATAGATAGATCCAATAACTGTAAGTCAATGTTTTCAAGATAAGCCTGGCTTTTATTTTAGGGCGGAGCGGGTAAGGCATATTCTATCTTATCATTTTTCGTGATAATTTATTAAAAATGAAAAAAATTATTATTATTGGAAGATTATTGATTGACCGTGTGTATAGAGGAATGGAATTTGGTCCGGGTGCGGTAAAAAAAAAATCAAATAGTAGATAATTATACTAGTTTATTGAGCCAACGTTTCGCCCCACGTTGCAGGGCTTCGTCAGGGCTGTTTTGACGTTAGTCAAAAAAAAAAAAAATGACTGCCGTCAAAACAGCCCCGACGAAGCCCTGCAACGTGGGGCGAAACGTTGGCTCAATAAACTAGTATAATTATCTACTATTTGATTTTTTTTTACCGCACCCGGACCAAATTCCATTCCTCTATACACACGGTCAATCACTAATCTTCCAATAATAATAAATTTTTTTCATTTTTAATAAATTATCACGAAAAATGATAAGATAGAATATGCCTTTATAATAGTATAATTATCTTCTATTTGAGTTTTTTTGACCGCACCCGGACCATATTCCATTCATTTATTTTTGTTATTGTTCGAATGCTTTGGATAGCACTGAATTATCAACTCAAATTATTTTTATTTTGATATTTATGTGTTTATAGACACTGGATAGGAAAAATAACGGGCTATCGAAGCCTGTTTAAAATTATAATTTAAAGCTTTAATATAAATCAACAAGCCAGTGATTTAAAACAACAGTAATATCACTTAAGCTAAAAGAAACAAAACAATGATATCAAAATTGTAAAAACTGTAGTATCGCTTTGACCCTTCATATGTTAACCAACTGAGCTCTTTCCAGTGTAGCCCATCGTACATAGTTGCTAATAGCTCTCCCAAAATATTTTATTATAATTTCACTATACTTGTGGCAGGTTGTCAAGGAGTGAATGGTACCTTTTCTTCCGAGTTACAGACTGGGCGGTTATCGATTCTATAATACATCTTCGGTTTTACACTTGAATTGAGTAATTCCCCTCTACACTATAAGTTCGTGGTTTCCCAAGTTTTTTACTATTAATGTCTTCGTGTAGTTTAAAAATGGCATTTGAGGCGTCATTAGGATCGAAGGAAAGGTAGATCTGTATATAGATGAGAGAATGCTGAATGGAGAGCGGAAGGTTATTGATAAAAATAGAGAAAATAGTAGGGTATTGAGAGGATCCTTGAGGTACGCCACTAGAAAGAGGTAGAACGACCGGTAAGGAAGGATTGAAACTATAGAATTACTTTGTTCTTTTTTCTTATTTAACTAGAATTATTATTATTTTCATTGTAATATTTATTCCTAAAATTATAGTTTACATTATTATTCTTATTATTAGTAATGTTGATATGATTTACTTGTGATAGCTTAAATAAGAAATGTAAACATTTGATTGATTTCAACAATTTACAAGACATATAAATTCTGCGTCTATTGTCGTTCCTTATAGCACTTTCGTTTTTTATTCTCAAAAATAATTTTTCTTGTAAAAAATCTATTAAAGAATAGAACAGCCATTCCTTAATACCTAACAGGAAATTTTTTAGAGAGAATAAGTTAACAGGGGTTCACTCAATCACGCACTGCATTGCTTAAGCTACTGTAAGTTCTTACTCTCCTGTGCTAATACAAAACTTTTCCTGCTAAAATTGATCACCGTAGCCCCTTTTCTATCTTGCTACTTTCATTTCATCACGCGTCACGAAATTAATCCATACATAATAAATTGTGTATTTTATTTTTCTCGAAAAATAACTTCGGTAACGTTTTTCCAACGTAAAGTTTCATTAAAAAAAATAATTGACATGTGCTTGCCAAATAACAATCCTTGGATAATTTATAATTTTTGGGTAATGAGGTGACGATCTGGAAATCATAAAACTAAAAACAGCAACGTTGATGATAGCATTAAAATAAATAGACATATAAATAAACAGGCGAAACGCCACGTGATTAGCAGCGGACTGGAAGGCGATTTCGGTGATATAGGCAGATATTACCGAGGAGTTTAGTATTTTAGGTCTATAATGACTAGGAGAAAAGGAGATAAAGGAATAAAGAAGGAAATAAAGGCGGGAAATGATTGCTATTTCTCATTCGCAAAATTTCTTATCTCCTTCTGTTTTGAAACTTTCAAAAGTTAGAATTTATAAAACTATTATCTTTCTTTCTCTTCTTTATAGTAGCGAAACACGGCCTATACTGTAAACGAAAAACAACGTTTAAACTCGTAGATCGTGGGTGATCTCCTGAGAAAAAACTTTTTACAATATTTTTTCTTTTATTTTAATTTAATTAAACATTATATAATAAACAAAATGTAATATTTAGGCAAATTACCTGTTCTTTAAAATAATTTTGTTACCCGCGTATACCACTGAACCTATGTTCGCAATATGCTAGTACATGAATATTTTACGGATTTTTAAACTGAATTATTGAGTAGCGACTAATTAGTATATGGAACTTCATGAACCTTTTTTTGATGCAATCCTCTATTACCTCTATTTGCAATTCCCGATGCAATTGGCTGTTTTTTACAAACCAAGGAGCATCCACTGCAATTCTTATGAATTTATTTTTAAAATATCGTAATTTTTTTCTTTTCTCAAAGGATACCACTGTCCAGACTTTACAGTGATACATACAGCAGTGGCCTGAGAATTGTCATAAAGACCTTAATGTTCCGACATAAACTGAACCAGATATCAATCCTTGCATTATAAACTCCCTAACCACCCGAACCAACTAGTTTTTAAACTTGCTGCCTCTTCAATTCCTGACAATCCTGTGAGGCGTCTGAAAAGAAGTCCTTCAGACCTTCTAATATAGAAATATTATTAGAACGCTATCGGGGTACCTCAGGGTAGTATCCTCGGTCCTATCCTTTATACAGTTTTCACAGTTGACATCCCAACCCATCCTAACACTATCCTCACCATGTATGCCGATGACACATGTCCTTATATTGTATCGCAAACCCTTCAATCCCCCATCACCGCCCTTGAAGAATGGTGCCAAAATTTGAGGATTAAAATTAATTCCAATGAATCCCACCAAATCACATTTACCCTTCGTCGTAAACCAATGACTTCATGCCCAACAGTATCCTTTAATAATACCTCACTTATTCCTGTCGAACAAATCCGTTATTTAGGACTACATCTCGACAAACGACTGACATGGAATCCTCATACAAGACTGAAAAGACAGGAAACTGCTCGTCGATTACATTTACTAGACAAACGGTCTAAATTGCCAATCCATTACAAAAGACTGATCTACATGACTATTATAAGGCCTATCTGGACATACGGAGTTGAGCTTTGGGGCTTCACTAAACTATCAAATTACTCCAGAATCCAATCCTTACAGTTCAAAATCCTTCGTAAAATCCTTAATGCTCCTTACTTTGTCACAAATCAAGTCATCCAACAGGACCTCAATGTTCCATATGTTGCCGATTTGGCCAGAACCAGATACCGTTCCTTCCATAATAAACTTCCCAACCACCCAAATCTACTTTTTTCTAACCTGGCTTCTCCTTCATTACCTAATAATCCTCCTAGGCGTCTGAAAAGAAGATGGCCTCGAGATCTCCTCTAGAAATATTATTGGAGTTCTATCAGAGGGTAGATTATCCACATGTTTCTATCATGTCACTATCTCACCTACAGTAAATTTACTTGTTGTATATATGTTATACAGTTGTAAATGATTAAACAAATAAAAATGCTATCAATGGGTACTTTCATGCCACTATGATCTTACATCAATTATTATGTACAATTGTAAATGTCAATAAACATATAATAAAAAAATTAAAGTAATTAATTGGCTCATGGTTATCAACATAATCTAAACTTTATAGGTTTTCGTCATAGTAGAAATGTCACCCTAAAACGACACAATGACACTTTACATTCCTACAATAGCTAAACTGTGTAATAGTTGCCGTATTGTCATTTGTTTTATGTCAGTACTGTCAAAATAAGTATAGTGTGATAGTTGGATGTACATATTAGAATAGCGAACCTACTATCATGGCAGTATGGTCACACTCGGTATTGCGTCATAATTGATAGAATGTTACGGTAGTTTGCTACTCTCACGTTAAAGTCCGAATTTGGTGACACTTCTTAGCTACTACAGTAACTGTCACTATTGCATTTATATCAAAGAATTTAAGAATATGATAATATTAAAGACTTTCATAAATAATAATAAAAAATAAAAATATAAATATATTGAGAAGAGGATTGGAAAAAGCTAAAACCCTATTTCTTCCAAACACGTTTATTTATTTTCATTTTTCCCCCCTAAATTACGCAACTTATGTAAAGAAAAGATAAATGCGAGCTCTAACTAGAGTTATCATCGAAAATGTCTAAACATTTTCATTTTTTTCTCTTTTCTCCCAAGGCATGTATTATTGTTACATCTTATTGGATATATTTTGAAAAAATCATTTCATTTTTAAAATTAATAATAAAATAATAAATAAAAAAAGATATTAAAAAAATTAATAGCAATATATAAAGTAAAATAAATTATGGGTGCTTTTATAAATGAACTATTTAGGAATAGACCAGGGATAGGTTTTGTTAGTCCGTTTTGTGATTGACTGGGGAAGCTTCTAATGAACATGCATGTATGTTGAATGAATGTATGAACATGCTTCCAGATATCAGTCTTTTGTCGTGGTTAGGGACATAGGCTGGTATGGAGGTATTGTTAAAATCAAAAGAGTGTTTGAATGTTAAGTTGTGTTTGGATAATTTACTAAATAATATTTCATAAAATTTTTTTGAGGTTAATAAACTATGCCAACTGACAACTTTTATCCCAAAAGATTGATAAATAGATTATGGTACAATAAAATGAATAACAAACATTCAACCAGAAACAACACAATGAAAAATAAAAACAATCGGAACAACAAAGAAAGATAAAAAAGAAAAACCACCAAGTCAAAAACGAATCACAGAATTTTACTAAGAAATAAACAAAAATATTACAGTAGACGACAATAGAGAAAAAGGACAAGAGGAAACAAATAGTAATAGCAATAATAAAAAAAAACTTTAAACTCCAATACTAACAAATAAAATTTAAAAAAACACTGACAGAATATGATCATATAAATATCAGAACTGGTCTATACAATAATAATAAGTTACGGCTGTTCAACATGAAAGACAAAGTTGATAAGATGGAAAAATTAAATGCAATTTATAAGATAGATTGTAAAAATTGTGAAAAATTATAGATTGGAGAAACATTTAAAAAACTAGAAACTATAATCAAGCAACATGTAACCAATTGTAGAAACGTTAAAAATATAAATTTCATAGTTCTGGCCTGCCACAGCATAAAATTGAACCATGAATTCAACTTTGAAAACCCAAAAATAATAGATACAGCACAAAATACAAAAAGCAGAAGATTTCTGGAAGCCATACATATAACAAAAAGCATACCAAGTAGTGCAGTAAACTACAAAACTGACACTAAACACCTAAATACTCATTACACTGACATTATCAATAGATTTAAAATATTTTTTTTTTATTTATTTATTGATATTTACAACTGTATAAAAAAATACAAAAAAATTTGATCATAATGACATAATAATATGATACAGGATGTAGAGAAACTACCCAGTAGTAGAACTCTAAAAACAGTTTACAGGGCTAGATCGGTTACATAAGGAACATTTAGGTCTTTATGGATGGTTTTATTAGTAACAAAATAAGGAGCTTTGAGGATTTTACGAAGGATTTTTGATTGTAAAGATTGGATACGAGAGGAATTCGAAGACTCAAAATATAAACATAAAAATCAGAAGAAATAAACGGGTTTAGCAAAAATTCACTAAGTTTAATGTTAAATACAAAACAGGACTTTAAAAAAACAGGGAGGTAACCAAACAGCACACTGGACATGAGATAAGGTCCAAAGAGGTAGCAAGAAATATAGAGTAATGGCTGTGCTAAGGAGAAGTGAAGAATGCACAAATAAGTAATGGTAGAAAAGTCAGAATAGTGTAAAGATGTGACATGATTTCCTATATGAAATTCAAATTATGAGGTTTAAAGTACATGAATATGGGACAGTGGTCCCGAAACGTTGTACTATAATATGATAATTTAATATAAATCACATTCAATTGGAAGTTTATTAACCTCAAAACATTTTTATGAATTGACTTACCAGACTTCCTAAACAGAAAATCAAGTAAATAATATTTACTAATTTATCTAATATTTATATAATTTATTAAAGCACCCATAATTTATTTTATCTATTACTATTATTATTTTTTTTCAAAATTCAATGATGTTCGACTTAATCCATACATGACGCTAACAACTAATATTAACATGACATTTCAGAGACTCACGACAAGTCACCGAGATGACATTCATCACTCGGGCTATCGGTTACATCGAATTATTATCGATATGTGGAGTCGATATGTAGAGCAAGGAACCCTTTTCATATGGAAATGAGTAGATGATATCTGGAATAAATAGGGCTGTGTGCCAGATACTTTAGAGCTAAATGTTGCCCCCGCCTTGAAGATCTAGTGCCTTGGCGAACATAACAAATGACATCTTCTCCTTCCATGCAGTCTTTTATCTGCAATTGTCTCTGAGGTGCTCGTAGTCATTGTCTAGCCATATATTGACCGCTCTAACAACAACCGAGAATATATACAAGTCTCTCCTTGAATAAAAAATACCCAATACCACACTTTACCGAACCTCCTAAATCACCAGCAAACAATACGTACAGACCCTCAAATAACTGATACTTTATTTCACGAGTACTTCGAAATCGGTACTATAAAAAAAGTAATTAAATGAAAAATGATGTATATATATTTTCAAAAAATATAAATATGTTCGGGGTTGCGGTCAAAAAGGAAAAAAAACATAGTTAGGCACTATTTATTTGCTGACCTTTAGCTCCACTTTTAAGGGCTTCGTCAATGATAAACAGGACATAAAACATCTAAAAATATGTTGATAATAAAAGACAAAAAGATAAAAACAATTAAAATAAAGTAGAGTAAAAAAAAAGATATACGGAAATAAGTATATACAAAAAATAAGTACTGGAAGATTGTTGATTGACCGTGTGAATAGATGAATGGAATATGGTCCGGGTGCGGTAAAAAAAAAAACTCAAATAGTAGAATTATACTATTTTATTGAGCCAACGTTTCGCCCACGTTGCAGGGCTTCGTCAGGGCTAAAAAAGATACAAACACATAGTTACAAAAGGAAAAAAAAAGAGAAAAAACATAAGTGTAAAATAACAGGTGTATAAAATGTAAAAAAGTAAGATATAATTAGAAAAATTAAAGGTTGTAAATAGTAAATGAAAAGGGTAATAGTAACAGATAGATTAGAGAAGAAATATTAAAGAAAATACAAATAAAGAGATGTAAAAAGAAAAAAAACAAAAATAAAATGATGAGACAGAATGTATACCTGTTTTGACGGCGAAACAAGAATAAAAGATATGACAAGGGTTGTCATATCTTTTATTCTTGTTTTTCTAAATTCTCACTTTTTTTTATTTTTTATTTTTTTAATTTTTATATTTACTATCCTTCCTGTTTCATTTGTATTCATGTATCTATCTTTTAATTTATATTCATGTGTTATCTTCTTAAGTGTACTTATATTAATTTTGTATTATATTTTACACTTTTCTGTATCCCCGCTCATTTGGTATATTTTGTTTCTTAATTACTTACACACATTGTATCCCATTATATTATACTTTACTGTTCACCTAATTTAAATACTTTTTTACTTTGTTTACTTTAAAAAATTTTTTTCGTTATTGTGGCATAACTGTCGTCCCCACTCCTCCCAATACCAACGGTCACTTTATTTTTGACTGCCGTCAAAACAGTTATACATTCTGTCTCATCATTTGATTTGTGTTTTTTTCTTTTTACTTCTCTTTATTTATATATTCGTTAAACGTTGGTTCAATAAAATAGTATAATTCTACCATTTGGGTTTTTTTTTTTACCGCACCCAGACCATATTCCATTCAAAAAATAAGTACATATACTAATTCTTGTACATTTTATTTTTATTTTCTATTAAATCAAAAAAATGAGAAAAATCGATTCTATAAAGTAGCACTCCGGTCAGTCGTTTTTATCAAAACAGTTGCTGTAGCATCCTATGCACATAAAAAAATAATAATAAAATCTGTTTCATTAAAACCCATAAAGGGCCAGGGGTTCTGCACTGTTACTTGACCAACGGTTGTGCAAGGAAGTATGGTTACTAGTAACGGTTGTGTAAGGAAAAATTTTACTATACCAATGGTTGTGCAATGAGGTGATTTAGTCAGAATCACGCTCGACCGACAGATTAAAACCCAATTAAGGGTATCGAATTTATGAGGTTGGGGTGATCCCAGATGGCTGAATCACGGCTACAGTGTAACAGAAAACAGTTTTCTACCCAGCCGGATTCGAACCCCTTGCATATACCCTGGTTGAATTTAAAATTTCAGTTTCTTAATATATTTCATTTTTGAGCTTGACTATTCACCTACACACAGACTATTTTGCGAGAAATGTTTTTTTGAACTCAGAGACATCAAAACGTGTAGTTACATCGAAAATTCAGAATTTCACACGATCGTAGTAATTTTCCTTTACTGTATATTCCATATATATAAGTTAATGTAAAAATGTTTGAAATTGACCTCAAAATAGAACAATTAATATGGGAGCCCCATTACTTTATATTTAGTACCCCTACTAAAATTAACTTTTTTGCTATAATATTTTTTTTATTCAATTTTATATAATAAAAACAATTGATCAGAGTAATTTATAACAAAACTGGAGATATAACTGATATGAAGGTCCTTGGGATAAATTCCTTTGCCAAAAACTTGCCGGCCCTACTATATTAGCTCTAAATATGGCGTGCACTTAAGTACTGTAGCAAACCCTTCATTTTCCCAAAGGGAATAACCAATTCACAGAACGATATTTTCTCAGTATAATATCACTTTGGTGTGTAAAGAGATATTTTTTATTTGAAGTGACATCCTTTATCTTTTTTAAGTGAAAATAATAAATTAATAAATTGATATTTTATCGTATATAATTAATTGTAAGAATATTGGAAATTAAAAAAAAAAATCATTTTTTAGTAACCAACGTTTCGGCCCATTTGGCAGACCTTAATCAGGGCTAAATGAAAACAACATACAAATATTGTAAACTCTAAAACTTTAAAATATATATAGATCCAGTTTTTTAAAAAGCAACATTTCATAAAACATATTATGAAAAATAAGTAGTAAGTGAATTTATTGTGGGAAATCTTTATCTCAGTAGGCACAACTCAAAACAATGAAATTTCACAGGACAAGCTAAAGAAAAATAACTACAATTCATTTTAATTGAATGGCCTATAGATTCGGGTTTGTTCTTCTATGATAGTAGTTAATTTGTATTTGTTTTGTGTTTTAAGAATAAAAATATTTATAAATCATTTAATGAGAACATCAAAATAATCCAATAAATAGTCAATTCTGAATTTTTATTTATAATGATACATTTAAACACAAAAATATTGAAGCAAATAATAAGAAAAAATTGGTTTGTAAAAATATTAGTTAATATTGTCAGTTATTAAAATGTCTATAGATAACAGTAAACAGTCAATAGTAACAGTTATTAATAGATTAATAGTTTACAATAAACGGTTAATATTGTCAGTTATTAAAATGTCAATAGTTAACAGTAAACAGTCAATAGTAACAGTTATTAATAGATTAATAGTTTACAGTAAACGGTTAATAGTAGCAGTTATCAATAGGTTAATAGTTTACAATTAACGATAATTAGTAACAGTCATTAATAATGTTAATAGTTAAAAATAAACAGTTACTAATATTTTAATACTTTACAGTAAATAGAAAATATTGAAGCAAATAATAATAAGAAAATATTAATAGGTTCATTGTTTACAATAAACAACTAATAGTAACAGTAAATAATAAGTTAATATTTTACATTAAACGGTTAATAGGGTGAGTAATAAATCTGTTAATAGTTTACAATAAACGGTAAGTAGTAACAGTTATTAATAGCTTAATAAGTAACAGTAAACAGTTAATAGTCGTATATATTTATTTTTAATGATTCATTTAAATATGAAAATATTGAAGCATATATTAGAAAAAAATATCAATAGATGAATAGATAACAGTAATCAGTCAATAGTAACAGTTAATAATAAGTTAATATTTTACAGTTAATATTTTACCTAAAAACTAAAGGTTCAATAATAAATTGGTTAATATTTTGCAATAAACGGTAAATAGTAACCCGTAAATAAAATTTATATTCCTGTGACTTAAGAAAAATTTCATGCCATATTTCTATTATGCAGACAGGTACCTGGTCTACCTGATTAATATTTTATAGTAAACAGTTAATATTAGGTTAATAGTTACAGCTATTAATACGTTGATAGTAAATACTAAACGGTTAATAGGGTCAGTTATTAAAAGGTTAAATGTTAACTGTAAGCAGTTAATAATTACAGTTATCAATAACAGTTTACAGTATATGGTTAATAGTAACAGTTAATAATAGGTTAATAGTTTACAGTGTATGGTTAATAGTCAGAGTTATCAATAGGTTAATAACTTAGAGTAAACCCTCAATAGTAACAGTTATTAATAGCTCAATAGTTAGCAGTAAACAGTTAATAGTCACCTTTTTTTTTATGATACATTCAAATATATTTTTTTAATTACTTATTTATTGGTATTTACAACTGTACATTATAATACATTTAGTAAATCTGATGTAAGTTAAGTTGGAGTGTTACTGACTTGTAGAGAAATTACCCATTGGTAGCACTCTAATGACATTAACATTCAAATATGAAAATATTAAAAAAAATTAAAATCTGTACCACTAAAACCCTTACTAGACCAACGGTTGTGCAATGAGGTTATTTGGTCGGAAACACGCTTAACCGCCATAATTTTACCCAATTTATGAGGCTGGGTGGACCACAACATGGCTCCGGAACCCATTGGATTGACTCACAGTGTAACAGAAAATAATATTCTCCCCAGCCGGATTCGAACTCGGGTAAGGACCCCGGGGAATATCCAAAGGGGAAATATTGAAGTGAATAATAAGTAAAAAATATTAATAGATGAAGAGTTAACAGTAAACATTCGATAGTAACAGTTATTAATAAATTAATCGTTTACAGTAAACGGTTAATAGTAACAGATAATAATAGGTTCATATTTTACATTAAACGCTAAATAGTTACAGTTATTAATAAGTCAATAGTTAAATGTAAACAGTTAATAGTAACAGATACTAATATGTTAATAGTTAATAGTAACAGTTTTTTTAAAAAATAGTAACAGTTTTTTAAATAGTAACAGTTACTAATAGGTTTATAATTATTAAGAGTAACAGTAACTAATAGGTTAATAGTAACTGGTTAATATAAGCGAGGTGACGTATAACGTACCATAGCGCCTTTGAATACACTCCCGCAACACCTATCAGCTATTAGACCTTAATCTATCCAACCCCTTCATTTCTCTGTTCTGGATTTATTAAATATATATAAGGTTACCATAAAGTTAACAGTTGACAATAACTTTTAGTTGAATATTGAGGAAGAAAATAATAATTCGATTAAAAAAAAAAAAGAAATATTCAAATCGAAAATTCATAAAAAAATTTAAATTTAAATTATTTTAATTAATATTTTAAAAAGTCACACCAAATTTTTAAATAAAAAGTTTTATCAATATACTTTAAACGAAATGTATATGTACAGTAACAGCTAAGCTTTGGATTAGATTCCCACTCGGATCAGTAAATATTTATTTTACGACGTTCTCGAGGAATGAACTTGAAATTCTGCCCCAGGACTATAGTTTTATGAACTATAGCTAGACTCCAAAATAAAAAAATAGCCCGCAAAATACAAAAATAAATAAAATTTTAAAATTATTCTCAGTATTAATACTCATTTAACCTTTATCAGAAGTTCAGAATAAAATCCATGTGGCTTCAGAGGATTTTCCTAAATTTTAATGAATTTTTATATCATGTAGATATTCTTGTTTATATTTACCAATTAAATCATTATTAAATTCAAGTTTTTGTAAATTTTAAATTCATATTTATCAATTTGATTATAAACTTAAGAAAGTACATCAGCGTCAAAAAATAGGTTTTGAGTAAACTACAATTTAAATATATGAAAATTCAAAAAATATGATAAAATACGTGAAGTTCTAATACTAACACTAATACTTGGTTACATAATTATTTTACGAAAAAAACAAAAATTGATTTAATGATGAAAGAAAAAAATATGAAAGTTAAAGAATCAACCAATATTAAAATTCATTTTAATTATTTTAGTTGACATTTTTAATTTTTATATATAATGTTGTGCAAAAAGATGATTTGGTCAGAATTACACTCGACTGCCAGATTGTACCCCAATTAAGGATACCAACTTTATAAGGCTTGATAGATCCCAGAGAGCTACCGATCCAAGAGGGTTCACTTATGCTACTGTGAAACAAAAAAAACTTATCTATCACAGTCGGGTTAAAACCAGGATAGTTGTAGTTAGTAGTAAAGTGCTTTACCGCTTAGCCACTTGGCTCCTATTATACATACATATAAATATGTGACTTTTCAAATACTCATCTAATCTTGATCTGTAGTTTGAAATAAAATCTATATTCCTGTGGCTTAAGAAAACTTTCATACTATATATCTAATACGTTGAGATGTACCTGATCTAGCTTTTATTTACCAATTACCAAATTTAAATTACAGATTTTTTTTTATTTTGTTTTTATCTTTTTAAATTCGTATATATCGATTGAATCTTGTATTTCGAATCGTGGATACGAATCCCAAAAATAAAATTTGAGCATACTACACTTTGATGTACGAGTTATATATTATGATAAAACTATATTAAAATTTTTTTATACTTTCAGATATCGATTTTATCAAAAAAAAAAAAAAAAAAAAGTACCTATGGGTTATTTTGAAGTTTTGACCAAACTGAAATAAAGGAATCATACATGTTTAAAATTAAAATTTCAAAAATATAATAGATCATTCATTCCAAAAAAAAAATCCGTAACTACCCAAACCACCATGTTCCTGACCTTGCTTCCACTTCAATTCCGTATAATCCTTCTAGGCTTCAGAAAAGAAAGTCGACTTCTAGAACAACCTAGAAATGTTATTGGAATTCTGCCAATGGGTAGATTATCCACAAGACAGTAACCATTGTAAAATATAGAACTCAGCAAGATTTCTAGTTGTATTTTTTATTTAGTACATTGTACATTTAAAATTCCATTTAAATAAAAAAAAAGTCATAGATTAATACCATTTACTTATTTTTTATCAATACTAAAATATCCAATGATTATTGGGTTCGGTGCTTCATAATTGTGTACTTTAAACAAATAATGTTTAATGTTTCAAATTGTAAAATAGACTCACGACAAATAGAGATTTTATAAGAAATATTGTGTATTCTATTAGTTGATATAATTTTATGAAGCCATAATAGTATAACTTCAATGAGTCCCTGACTATAATACTAATATAATACCTGACTATAATACTACAATACTAATATAATTCCTGACTATAATACGCCTATTAAAGTTCCTACACTAATCTTGGGGATGATGCCTGGGGGTTTGCCATAGTGTGTTCTGGTTTCGATATAGCTCTTGAGTCATGTCATGTCTTAGATTTTCCCCAGATTGATTGAGGAGTTCCCACTGACAATTTTAGCTGGAGAGTTAAAGCGGAATATTTAAAAATTGTTTTACGTTTAATTAATCGCTTTTATGTAGAGATATACATAAATTAAAAAAGAAAAATACAATTCATATGTATAAACATGAAAAGTGATAAATTCTGGGTATTTTTTTGTCTGTCCGACTGCAGTTCAAGATAGACATAATTGCAATAATTTAACTAAGGTATAAACACTTTACATCAGGTTTATACACCGTAGTACTAATACAATATATTAAAAATCAAAGAATATAAGTTATTAAATAAGACTATAAACAAAAACATCATACTGATGAGTTGATGTCCTGGATCGATGGGAGCGTTGCATTTGGCTGCACTATACTGCAGTTGTCCGGCCTACCGCTGTCCTGCCGGTGCATCTTTTGTTATGACCAGCGTGTATCCATGTATAGCATCAATATTCAATCAATATATATTAAAAAAAAATTTTTTTTATTAGTTTACTATACCTTCACCACTAAATAGGTACATTAAAAAATTAAAAAACCCATGAAGGGTCAAAGGTTCAGTACTTTGTAAGGAAGTTCTGTTACTAGACCAACGGTTGTGCAAGGAGGTGATTAGGTCAGAATCACGCTCGACCGCCAGATTATTACCTGATTGAGGGTACCAACTTTATGAGGCTGGGTGTACCTCGCAGGGATCCTGAGCCCACAGGCTGACTTACGCCTACAGTGAAATAGAAAATAATTATCTTCCATACCGGATACAAAACCAGGCCCTTGGAGTTAGTTGCACAGTGCCTTACCAATGAGCTACCCACTCTCTGAGCTGGTACATAATAACATATATTTCCATGTTTGATTATAAATTGTATTAACTATTTTTTAAGCCATAGGGTGAGTGTAGTTGATATTTGAGGATAATAGAACAATGGTCCGGGCTTATCTTATATTTGAAACAATCACTAAAATCAAGTGAAGTCTTTAAAAAATAAAATTTATCAAATGGAGGAATAATGAAAATGTGACTAAACTGGAAATCGGGCCACTCCCACTCTTAACTTGGAAACCTACCTTTAAAATATTCACATATATTCAGTTTTGTCCAATGTACGACATTGCCCTACTCTCTCAAGGAGATAATAACGCAAAAAAAAATGAATACACCAAGTCCAGCAAGATGTTCTTAATGTGTTTGTATAAATAGCCTATCTCACAACCGAAAACATATACGAATCTGAAATTACATCAATTACATATTTGAAGTATGCCTGGGATATCTACCTTATCTTTAAAATCGAATAACCATAAGTGTTACTTAAAAAAAATCGATTTTTTTTCAGAATTTTCTCTAAAACTACTTCTTTCGATTTTGATCCAGTTCGATTAATCGAGATACAATTAAGAGATCTTTAACAGCAGATAGGACTTATCCTTATCGAAAAAATTAGCAGAACAAAAATGATTTTTTTTTTTAAAACCTTCCTCTGAACTAGCTTTAATTGAAAAAAATTAATAAATCAGTACTGCTACAACAAAAAAAAAGGGTAAAGGGTACATTACTTTCTAAGGAATTAGAACTTACTAGACCAATGGATTTGCAAGGAGGTGATTTGGTTAGAATCACACTTGTTCGCAAGATTTTTACCTAATTGAGGATACAAAATTTATGAGGCTGGGTTGATCACGAAGGGCTCCCGAGCTCTTTTAATTTTGTTTATTTCAAAAATATAACGAGTTTTTAAAGTTAGCAATAATAAAAACCAATTAACTATAAAATATTAAAGCAGTAATGATTAAACAGCCAAGATAGCTGTTACCATTTATTTTATGGTTACCATAGTTACCGTCTTATCACTTATGTATTAATATATACATGATATCAAAGTTTCCATAGTGTTCAATTAATGTATATACATCCTAAAATATAGTATTGCCGGGTATTCTCGTTCTATTATAAATTTATTTATTTAGAATAAATAAATCTACACCGTTACAACCCATGAAGGGTCAGGGGTTCAGTACTTTGTAAGGAAGTACTATTACTAGACCAACGGTTGTGCAAGGAGGTGACTTGGTTAGAATCGTGCTTGATCGCAAGATTTCACCTAAATTGAAGATACCAATTTTATGAGTCTGGGTTGATCACGAAGGGCTCCCGAGCTCATTTAATTTTGTTTATTTCAAATAAATAACGAGTTTTAATAGTTATTAATAATAAAAACCAATTAAATACGCAATAATAATGAATAATTAAAGCAGTTACAATGAAATATATGGGTAGAAATCAGAATCGGAAAAAAAAACCGAGATCTAGGTCTCATCTTATTGCATACATATGTTCATGTTATCATGTGTATTATTAACTGTAGTATTCATAGCAAGAAAAAAATTGTAATGAGAGTTACTGTAAATATAAAACTATTCATATTTTATGTATTATATACATTTGACTATATCATAGATAGTCAAATTGTCTAAAATAATAAAAAAAAATTAACTAAATATGACCAGTATTAACGATTATACAGTGAAGTTAGCTGTTAAAATTTATGTTATCATAGTCATCAACTTATTACTTAATCTATATATTAATTTATATCAAAGTTTCGATAGTGTTTAATTAATGTATGTACATCCTCAAATATAGCATTGCCGGATCTTCTCGTTCTGTTATGAATTAATCATACAATAATAATAATAATAATTTCTTTTTAAACAATTTTGATCTCTTTTCTCTCAACTTTATTCTTTTTAACATCCGACGTTTCGACCTCTCAGGTCATTCTCAAGGATTCCTTATTCTGTCTGTATTCCTTTTTTTCCTTAAAATTCATTAATGCCGGCTAATTGCCTTTGTCCCAATAATTTCTTCTATTAAATTATTTCCTAAATTTAAAACTTTCAATAACCATTTTTATGTTCATTAACAAACCCCTTTGGAGTGGGTAGCTCATTGATAAGGCACTGTGCCATTCAAAACAAAAGATTAAAAATTGATAGTTATTTGCTCAAAGAAGAAACTTGTGCTAGATGTGAAGGTTATTGATCTCGGTGGACTCTGAAGGCCAGTGCATTGATGATTCAGTACAAACAGACTCATTCATTGATTTTTGCCCTTCATTCATGCCCTTCGTCAATAAATGGAATGCTCTGGTCTGGTTTACAGAATGGGAAAATAATTTTAAAAATAAAAACTATTATCATGTTTTATTAGTATTTTTCGAAAATATAAAAATTTTTAAAAAAAGAAGAAAAAAAAAAGAAAAATATAGAGTTCATTTACAAAACAACATTTAAATATATTTATAATTTAAAAAAAAATTTTTTTAACATTTATTTATTGTTATTTACAACTGTATAGTCACATGATACAAATGAGTGGAGAATCTACCCTTTGATAGAACTCCAATAACATTTCTAGAGGAGAAGATCCTGAGGCCATCTTCTTTTCAGATGCCTAGGAGGATTATTAGGTAATGAAGGAGAAGCCAGAAAGTTTAGAAACAAGTGGATGGTTGGGAAGTTTATCATGGAAGGAATGGTATCTGGTTTTGGCCAAATCGGCAATATATGGGACATTGAGGTCATGATGGATGACTTGATTTGTGACAAAGTAAGGAGTATTAAGGATTTTACGAAGGATTTTGGACTGAAAGGATTGGATTCGGGAGGAATTTGATGGTTTAAAAAAAATAATATGCATTTCAGCTGATAGTGAACAACAATAATAATAATAACAAATCGCAAATTGCATTTATCGCAACAAACTAAATTGCTATAGTCCAGACTCAGACCTGTTATGAGCATATCTTAAAGGTAATTAGATATAATTTAGAAACAGTCAATAATATTTAATTAAAAAAATTAATAATAACTTTGTATTAATGGCTTATTTATTTTGACCCACACTGCAGTTCCTGTTACGGATTGATTAGCATGCTGTATGATATAGCAACTTGATGTATTTGGGCAGCATAGATGATTAAAGTATTTCTCTCTTTCTCTAATAATTTTACTCTGCTATGCTTATATTTTATAAGATTTACAAAATTGTCTAACTAGGTAACTTTTTGAATAAAGTTTTCTCTCTTTTAATATTTTTTTTATTTATTAATTTAATGTAATTAACAACTGTACAAATAATAAATACAATAAGTAAATGGTTTATGGAATGTGGAATGTTTTATTTACCCTTGAAAATCACGGGAAGGAACCACCTGGTGGTACTTTTAAGCATTTTAAATTAGAAGGTCCCGTGGCCATCTTCTTTTCAGACGCCTCAGAGGATTATCAGGGATTGTTAAGGATGGGAGATTTAGAACTAATCAGTTTGGATTGAAAAGACCCATATCTGTTCATATCAAGAATTTTACGTACGGTTTTGGATTGTAAGGATTGGATGCGGGAGGAATTTGATGGTTTCGTAGAGCCCCAGAGCTCAATTGCATATGTCCAAATTGGTCTGATTATCGTAGTGTATAATAATTTTTTGTAGTGTATGGGAAGTTTAGAGCTTTTGTAGGTTTGAAGCAATCGAAGTAGGTTTTGTAGCAATCGAAATCCAGGAGCAGTTTCTTGTCGTTTCAGTCTTGTATATTTTTGTTTTGTTTTTTTAACTACCTGATAAAATGATTTAAAGTATTTGAAAAAATGATTATTATTGCCCCATGGTGACGACGGACTCATCTTGGGCAATTATCGTATATCGATGGCAGCAGTTCATTGACTTGCCTGACCTCGGACAATTTGGATGGGGTTGGGGGGGCGCTCTTTCAATTAGCCCAGGCCTACCACAACCTTTTCCAATTTGTTCTAGGCCCCATTTTAATTGAAATACCCCCCCCCCCCTCAGGCCTATCTGCCTATCGATCCCTTCTCTCCCTCTCTCTCCCACTGGCGGCAAAATAGAATTTTATACTGGCTGCACATTGCACTCCGCCTCCGCCCCCCCCCCCTGATGGATATATTGTAGCCCCGCATAGATTGGTCGTTACCCTCAAAGCCTAGCGATAGTTCTAACTCGGGCGAAACATTCACACAAATAAATATTGAAGAGATAAGAAACAAAGCATTACTCGCTGGATTGTTTCGAATTCAACGAACGTTACACACTCTACATTTCCTCTACGGTTATGCTCCGCTATTTTTTAAAAATTATTTATTGATATACGACCGTATAAAAATTATACAATAAGTAAATTTTCTATTAGTTAAACTTCTTCTTCTTCTTCTTTTACTGGCACAACAGGCGAATTGGTCTGCCCTTGGCCTGCTCAACAACCGCCAACCATCTTTCTCTATCTTCTGTAAGGGTAACTGGGATCCTCAGTTGTAATAATGTTCTCTCAGGTTTTCTAGTGTTGTTGGTATCTTTGAAGGTAAAGAGCTCCGAATGAAAAATTAATTTTAATATTTTAAAAGTAGATTATTCCAAGTAAACCACAATGGTTCCTATTCAT
>NW_027109442.1:305715-306196 GCF_000696795.3 Halyomorpha halys
GCAATCCTCCGAGGCGCCTGAAAAGAAGATGGCCTCGTGACCTTATATTGTAAACTGTTTTAGAGTTCTACTACTGGGTAGTTTCTCTACATCCTTCATCATATCATATGTCATTATGATCAAATTTACTGATTGAATTTTTTTATACAGTTGTAAATATCAACAAATAAATTTTTAAAAAAATATTTTAAAAGAGGATTTAAATAAATTCCAATAAATCCCACCAAATCACATTTACCCTTCGTCTTGCCCTACAGTATTTTTTAAAAATACCCCTGCTGAACTTATTCCGTTACTTAGGACTAACTCTGGACAAACGACTGACATGGAATCCTCATACAAGGCTGAAAAGACAGAAAACTGCTCGTCGATTTCGACTATTGCAACATTTACTAGACAAACGGTCCAAACTTCCAATCCATTACAAAACACTGATCTACATGACTATTATAAGTCCTATTTGGACATACGGAGTTGAGCT
>NW_027109442.1:306621-309217 GCF_000696795.3 Halyomorpha halys
TAATGGGTTAGGATGGTTAAGGAGTTTGGAATGAAAAGACACATATCGGTTTTGGGCCAAATCTGCAACGAATGGGATGTTAAGGTCTTTGTGAATGAGTTTATTTGTGACGTAATAAGGAGCATCAAGGCTTTTACGTAGGATTTTGGATTGTAAAGATTGGATGCGGGAAGAATTTGATGGTTTGGTGGAGCCCCGGAGCTCAAATCCATATGTCCAAATTGGTCTTATTGTAGTGTATACTAATTTTTTTGTAGTGAATGGGAAGTTCAGAGCGTTTATCAAGTAAGTGTTGTAGCAATCGGAATCTACGAGCAGTTTCTTGTCGTTTCAGTCTTGTGAGTGGATTCTAAGTAAGTCTCTTGTCAAGATGGATAACAAAGGCTACAAAGGCAAGGAAATGAATTCTTAAAATTGAAAATATTCAATAAAGCTAAACATACGATCATATAAAACCAGAAGCGTATTGAGATGTAGTAAGAAATCAGATTATTTCTTTTTCCTACCTACTGGAGGAGCAAAGCTAGACGGATCTGAGCCCTATATCCCTTCAGATCCCTTAGGCCCACGAACTGTTACTTCATCAATAAGCGGATTAGGCATTGTTCCTCCTTTATTTTAGGGCCGTAATATATACTCCAATCAATTTATATATTATATTGATCAACTATTGTTTTCTATATATTTGTATTTAACTACACGTTTCATGCATCTGAAAGAGACAGACAAGATATCTCTATAATACGTCATAACTTCGAAAAGAAAAAAAAAGTTTGATATTTAAAAGAAACTAAAATTATAAATAAAAATCAGTAACTAATGTGAGGAGGAGATGGTCGGGGGAGCGGTTCGTAAAAATACACAAATAAGTAAGATTTGCTTATTTGTGCCAACGTTTCGACCATAATTTTAGGCCTTTACAGCACTGAATAAAAAAAACGAGATAAGAACCTTAATTCAGGGGAAAATTTTCTCTGTGGATTTTTCTTCCTTCTTCCCTCTCCCATACATCTCTTCTCTCTTGTTTCTCTCTTATTCACTTTTCGGGGCGTTATATATTTTTATCTTATTACATTTTGCTCATCTATATTACTGTGTATCTCTTAACCATTGTAGAATGTATTTCGTTTTTTTTTTCTTTCCTATTATATTGTGTATATCGTTTTCTTTCACACAGTTTAATTTCAATTATTTCTCGCGAGTATAGTTAGAGGTAATAAAATGGTGTTCAAAACGTTAAAAAAAAAAATAATTCGAAGTTCTATATCGTTAAAACTAACTACAACACTATAAAACCAATAGAACGTCACTTAAAATAGAGTAAATTTACTAATATATGAGCCCTAACAGAGCTGTTTAATATTTCCCTAGAGTTTTTTTAAAGCAACATTTCATAAAAGATGTGATTTAAAAATGGAAAATATAAATAAAGTATTTCTCTCTTCTATATTTGTTAATTTATTAGTCACACTACCTCTATTTTACATATTATTATTATTTTATTTTTTCTTCTCTCGTCCCTTTTTCAAATTAACTTCAAAGGGCAACTGTTTGTTTTGTTAAGTCTACAAATATCATTATTTTTTGTTATTAATTTTACTTTTCTCTTTTATTAACAAGCATTATTCTTATCTATTTATTTTATCTTTATTTTTTCTTTTAATTATAACATTGTGTATAGTTAGGGGTGGCTTCTGTACGTGATATATATATAATGTAACGGTTATATCAACCATGTAAGGCCCACCAGGCTCTGGTATAAAATAATTTTAAAAAAAAGAAAATAAATGTTTAGCTCTATGAGTCAATCAAATTATCTGTAATGATAACAGTGTTCTTCTGCGGAGTAACATATAGTGAAAAAAATTGTAACCGAAACTATTGCCAATCTTGTTTTTAGCACGAAAAAATCCTATACTTAAATTTTCATACAATTCTGAAATTAATATTATTTCTTGAACATTTTGCATAGTCATAATCCTTCAATTATATTTAAAGATTAAAATACAAACTTTCTATATGTCAGGAGCCCTTGAATACAGATGTCAATAAGCACTCAAATTAATTCCAGCTTAATGTGATATAAAATAGTTTATGGCGTTTATCCTCGTTGAAGTAGTAGATTCTTAGATATTTGCTAAAATAAATTGATTTCTAGTTGCTTAGAAAAAAAATTGATATACAAATATTATAAAAACTGCTTTCCCTACAAAGATATACATTATAAACTACTTAATGGTGTATTAAACTAGCTTTAATTTGAGTGCTGGCAGACACCGACCTAAGCAGTGCTGGTCTGTGATGCGGAAGTGTGTAATACAGCGCCTTCTTTTCTCAGGAATCATAAGAAATATCTATGTCTGCCAGCACTCAATATAAAGGCAACAGTAGAGGGAATATGGGGGAGCTGGTGCATTTTTTTGTGGAGGGAGTTCCTCGACTTGCCACCAGAGTGCAGGGTTGTTAGTTCAGACGGTGACCGATAGATAGCAGCACCATCGGCAGTAGAGGGAATATGGGGGAGCTGGTGCACCGATTTGGGCATCCAATCAGAAGCCAGCATTTTGATGACGTCACACATGGCGGGAGATTTGAA
>NW_027109442.1:311546-311816 GCF_000696795.3 Halyomorpha halys
GGGTTTAGTGGCGTGTACTCGGCCGCCATTTTGTTTGTGATTGCCGCCATTGCATAAGAGGGTCTCGCGGCCTTTTTCTTTTCGTTCACCGCCATATTGGCAGAGGCTGAGTCTACCCGGCCGCCATTTTTTTTTTATAGCCACCATTTTTATTATGAGGGTCTTGCGACCTGTTTCTTTTCGTTCAGCGCCATATTAGCAGGGGCTGAGTGTGCCCAGCCTCCATTTTGTTTTTTTGATATTTGCTATTTTTATTATGAGGGTCTCGCG
>NW_027109443.1:0-685 GCF_000696795.3 Halyomorpha halys
CTGCACTGTTTCCTTCTTCTGTAGTGGCCTACATTTTAAGGAGTTTTTGACTTGTATTTTTGTTGTAGTGGGCGTTCTTTGAATTTTATAATGTGCTGGTTGGTTGGTTTTGATAAGTAAACTCTCTGACTCCAAGTAAGGACTATTTTTCGTACTCTCCTATAAACATTTTAAATGGTATTTAGTACGTATGCTATATGTATATCTGGGTATGAAGGATACCTTGGATTGCCTTTTGGCATTTTAAGGTTAGGTGAGGGGTCCAATGAAGGTTGTAACTTGGTTGGCTTACGCTAGTGGATTATTGGAGCGGGGAGGGGGCGTTCCTCTAGTGGAATGGTGAAAATTTAGACCTCAGACTTGAAGAGTCTAAAGTCTTCCGTCGTCGAGGACTTCGACTAAGGAAACCGTGCTCTGCCGCCTCCCAGGTCTTGGTGGAGGGACGATCTCTCTGAAAAGTGGGTTGCAGCAGGCCTTCAACCCATCAAAGAATTTGATGTGCCGTCGGCATATATACTTCGGCACAGTGGGGAGTTGGAGCTCTTCACGCTATATAACTCTGTTTTTTGCCCTCTGGAGCGTGGTTCCCCGAACGATCTTACGGAGGACAGATCCCTGGAAGCCTTGTAGTCGAGTTATTGTAGTTCTGTAGAGGTAAGTAAGGACTTTTTTTTTTTTTTTTTTT
>NW_027109443.1:735-1176 GCF_000696795.3 Halyomorpha halys
TTACATGCAACACTAAAATTTTCAATTTATCAAAGTCAAACTTATGATTATTTGTATGTCTCTCCTATATAATATCGTTCTTTGCATTTTTGACAATTGATTTTATATATTGAATTTTTAAATATTTTTATCTGTAATTTAATTTGTAAGTAATTTAATTGAATAATTTTTAATCTTGCATAACAAATATTTCTCTTCCCTCCATCAAAGTTTCCACCAACGCCCTTCCATCAGTAAATGTTTGCTTGGATCACTTTGCTATGAGATTTCGCCAAAGAAATTTTATGTTTGTTACATAGCTATTATCAAATCAGCAAATTATAGAAGGCATTGAGTAATTTTTATTCGTGGGTAGTCATGATTTCAGTGATTGTGTGTGATTGCAAACAACAAATATTTTTCCTGGATTTCTTATTGATGTTTGAATTTTTGAATTTTATA
>NW_027109444.1:0-4965 GCF_000696795.3 Halyomorpha halys
ACCATTGGACGTAGAGATGTCTGCAAGCACTCATATTAAATCTAGTTTAATGTACTATAAAGTAGTTTATGACATTAATCTTCCTAAAAGAAGTAGCTTTCATGATAATTGCTTAAAAGATAAATTCATATACAAACACTGTACACCTAATGTTTCCTGAAAAATAATTTCCCAAAATAAATTTCCATTGATTTTTCATTAAATTTTGTACGAAATGTTACTTTTTAAAAAAGTGTATCTCAGGAACAATTGAACGTAAATATCTTTTCTTGTAATCTTCTAAAACTTACTTTTATTTTGAAAGAAATAAAATAAAATAATTGATTTCATTGTAGAAGTTTTGATAAATTTAACTTTCTAAAAAATACTTCGAGACTGACTAGGAATAATGTCCCAAATAAAGAAGTCCCAATAAGAAATAGTTTCGTACTTAAAATGTTGAAAATTAATTTTCTAATTTAAAAATGATATGACAAGAAACTGCACGTCGATTTCGACTTTTCCAGCACTTACTGGACGAACAGCCTAGACTTTCAATTCATTACAAAAGACTGATCTACAAGACTGTACCAAGGCCAATCTGGACATATGGGGTTGAGCTTTGGGACTCCACTAAACCTTCGAATTCCTCTCGCATCCAATCATTGCAATCCAAAATCCTTCGTAAAATCCTCAATGCTCTTTACTTAGTCACAAATAAAATCATACATCAAGACCTTAATGTTCCCTATGTAACAGATCTAGCCCGAACCAGGTATCACTCCTTCCATTACAAACTCCCTAACCACCCAAATCCACTAGTTTCTAAACTTGCTTCCTCTTCCATTCCTGACAATCCTCCAAGGCGCCTGAAAAGAAGATGGCTACGAGACCTGCTAATGTAAAAAAAGTCATTAGAGTGCTACCAATGAGTAGTTTCTCTACACCCCTGTGATTTAACTGAGATCAAATTTACTAAATGTATTATAATGTACAGTTGAAAATAGCAATAAATAAATTAAAAAAAAAAAAAAAAATGAAACGTGTTATTTGTATTTTTTTCTGAACCCCCCTCCCGACCATCTTTTCCACCTATTTTTTTAACTTTATTCTATACTCATGTGTCTTTTATTTAGTCTTTATTAAAAACAAAATTCCCGAAGCTTTAATTACAATTTATGTATATGACTTTTGATCGAAAATCGTGTCGTTGAAGAGTCATAGCATGGATGAGATGAAAAAGGATCGGAATGCTACTGATAATATTCCAGTTAAATCCTTATCAGTTATCTCCAGCGCCACGTGGTGGTCTAATTTACGTCATAATGTCTTTGTATTCACAATTACTCTATACGTTTACTAATTAAGAAAAATATGAAAACATAAAACGAGTTTTATTACTAGGAGGATTATTAGGTAATGAAGGAGAAGTCAGGTTAGAAACAAGTGGATTTGGGTGGTTGGAAGTTTATCATGGAAGAAATGGTATCTGGTTTTGGCCAAATCGGCAACATATGGGACATTGAGGCCCCGATGAATGACTTGATTTGTGACAAAGAGAGGAGCGTTAAGGATTTTACGAAGGACTTTGGACTGTAAGGATTGGATTCGGGAGGAATTTGATGGTTTAGTGGAGCCCCAAAGCATATAAACCTTATAATAACAATATATTTTTAAAAAGGTAGTGTATAGATCATCAAATATCGAGATCTAATTAAAAACAGTAGTATGTAAATTGTCTAATATCGATATATAGAAAAAAAAAAAAAGTAGTGTAGAGAGCATCTAATATCGATATCTAGTTTGAAACGGTAGTGCAGAAGCCATGCAATACCAATATCTAAACGGTACTATGTATATAAACCTTAATAAGTATTTTTTGTAAACTTCTTCCTGTTTAATATCTTTCTTTTACACCTAAATAATTTAATATGTTTATAATCAACTACTAATTCATTATTAAAAATAAGTGGAGGACATTATTAGGAGGTACGGTCAACAAACGAATACAAATAAATAAATCATTATTTATTCGTGCCAACGTTTCAGGTCTTCATCAGGGCAACAGAACAAAAAGAGATAACAATCATCAATGATAGATACATAAAATTGAAAAGAAATATTCGATTTATCATAGAAATCTCTTGGGAAGATACGAAAGAAGACAGAACGTAGAAGACAGCTCTGCGTGACCCAACTACGTCAGTTCCAACTCCTGAGGTTGCATCACATGCCACAAGGATCTTGCACACTAACTACTCCAAAGATAGAATCTACGTCGCCGAAGGAGGATGATACACACTAATAAATAAATGAATAATTAATATCAACTCGATAGGGATTCTACGCGTCATTGTAGCGGATTATATAATTTATTTAATAGTAAATAAGTCATTAATTCATGGATAAATGTTTAGTTTAGTAGCTCTTCGACGGCGGAGGGAATTAACTAATTCGTAGCATTCGTGCATAGCTCCATCGAATTTTATTGCATTTACATGGTTTTAGGCTACGGATAATTGCACCTAAATACATTTATCCATAAGGTTTAGGGTATATTAGAGGTATTAATGAAGTGTTAAATATAAAAAGTTATATCATGTTTAAGCTAATTTAAAGTCCATGCTAGACTTTAATAGAAAATCAATTAGAATAACTTATTTCTTTATTTATAATAATTGATTTATTGCTACTTACAACTATATAAAAATACAAACAACAAATAAATTTGCTGTAGGTGACATAGTGACATGATACAAGAGCTAGACATGTGGAGAGCTACCCATTGATAGAACTCCAATAACATTTCTAGAGGAAATCTCGAGGCCATCTTCTTTTCAGACGCCTAGGAGGATTATTAGGTAATGATGAAGCCAGGTTAGAAACAAGTGGATTGGGGTGTTTATCATGGAAGGAATGGTATCTGGTTTTGGCCAAATCGGCAACATATGTCACATTGATGTCCTGATGGATGACTTGATTTGTGACAAAGTAAGGAGCATTAAGGATTTTGAACTGTAAGGATTGGATTTAGGAGGAATTTGATGGTTTAGCGGAGCCCCAAAACTCAAATCCGCATGTCCAGATAGGCCTTATAATAGTCATGTAGATCAGTCGTTTGTAATAGATTGGCAATTTAGACCGTTTGCCGAGTAAATGTTGTAATAGTCGGAATCGACAAGCGGTTTACTGTCTTTTCAGAATAAGTTTTTAACTTAGGAATGTGGGGAAATGGTAATATATGCACCCATCATTAGGGTTACCTACCCCCATATATCAAACCCTATTGGATCCTATGAGAGGGCTTAGAAAAAAAGGGGTGTGAAGTTAATCGCTTTATTTGTAATTATTTTTAAATGCTAGATAAAAAAAATCTATTATAATAAATAGCTGTGGTCCGAAGAACCTTTTAATAGTTTGTACCTAAACAAAAGTACAAAAAAAAAATTCTTCAAATCAGTTTGTAAACCTATTATTGGGTAATGAGAAAGAGGCATAGGGGGAATTCATATAAATGTTCACACTCACTAATCTCTAATGAATAATCATAAAATTGAAAAGGTATATTACTAATTATAGGCATATTACTAATTTTAGGTTGTAGGTGTCCCCCCCTCCCACCATCAAAACATCACAGGAAAAGATTAGAAGCATTCATAAAAAACACAATTATCAATTATCAATTACGTTGACTAGCTCGTTATCAAATCAAATTGCTTCTCGTTTGATCCATTGTTAAATTATTGTCAATCCTTGTCATATCTTGTAGATTATGGTTAACATAAAGTCATCATATTTTTTATTTAGTTATTCCTTAATACTGGTCAACGCATTAACGAAGTTGGTGATAATAAAATAAATAAATAAAAATATATGGTGACCCTCAGACAAATGCCTCAGAATCGACATGAATTAACATCGAAAGAATATCGATGATAATTTTCAGTTAAGTTAGCGGTAGCTTTTTTGATCATCACTGGGTCAAGTCAATAAATCGACTTTGAACTTCTAAAAGATAATTGTTCATTAAATGTAATATTAACCCTAATCAGTCGCTAGCTTTTTATAGTTGATACTCACTTGGTTGTTAGTGGTTCCGGTAAACATGCAGAAATAATTTAGTATTGGAAGAATATCATTTTTGTTGGAAATTATTTATTTTATACATATATGAGATCCAAATAATTACTTATTTAGAAAAGGTAGTGATATATAACTGGAGATGTCAATTCTTCTGTTATGGTAACATAGCTAATAAGAAACCCTGAAATCTGAAGTTTGAAGGAGATACTTACTCGCTATAAGTTTAGTCGATGTACGACATATCACTCACTATCTTACAAGAGGAGATGATCAGAAAACAAAAAAAAAAAAAAGCAATCCTTCCCCGCTAAGACACCAAGGAAGCGACGGTCCAATATCACTTTTGAAATATTAGCTTCTGGAATCCTCCCTCACACAAGATTGAACAGACAGGAAACTGCACGTCGACTTCGACTATTACAGCACTTACTAGACAAGCGGTCCAAACTTCCAATTCATTACAAAACACTAATTTACATGACAATTGCAAGGCCTATCTGGATATACGGCGTTGAGCTTTAGGGCTTCACTAAACCTTCGAATTCCTCTCGTATTCAATCCTTACAATCCAAAATCCTTCGAAAAATCCTAAATGCTCCCTACTTTGTCACAAATAAAATCATCCACAAAAAGACCTTAATGTTCCATTTGTAACTGATCTAGCCCGAACCAGACATCAATTCTTCCATTACAAACTCCCTAACCAAATTTACTTGATGTATTTATGTACAGTTGTAAATATCAATAAAACAATTTTAAAAAAAAATTAGCTTAAAACGTGAAGAGGAAACTTTAATTGAGCAATATTTAAAAAGCGTCTGAAATTGTAAAACGGCATGATATGGGCACTCTGTTTATGTAATAGGCATGAATCTATTTGTTTAATAATAAAATGTAATATAT
>NW_027109445.1:0-29700 GCF_000696795.3 Halyomorpha halys
GGGGGGGGGGGGGGGAGAGAAAGGGGGGACGCAATTAAATTTGTCCACAACTAGCCCTCCCAATTACCCGCAATAGGTTAATTTGTATTGTTAGATCCCATTGGTTGCTAATTGCTTCGGTTAGTTTAATTAGATAATTTAATTGAGAATTATCTCGGGTAACTACCCACTTCTGCTTGGTAAGGGTTTGATGACAAAAAAATAAGTAGTTATATTTTGTACAGTTATATCCTTGGGAATGGTTTTACTATTTTATTATAAAAGATATGGATACAATAAATATAAAATATAAAAACACGTAGCATATTATTATAAGAAGCGTTTATTCCAATGATTTGAGACTTGGCCTACACCAGTATTGATACTCAGTGTTCTATGTTAATTTTTGACACCAAGCAGTTTATCTGTTTTAACAGTCACTTTCTTGCCAGTGCAAGATCTTATTTGTGTTTCTGTAAAGAAGTACAGACTCTGCTTCGACAATACACTACTTGGAGGGAAAAGTAACGCCGATTAACCGTTAAGTTAACACCGCTATAGTGAATGGTTTTTTTTTTCCTGAATTAACTAGTAACCAGATACACAAAATTATCAACTCCCTTGATTTCACTCTGTTTCAACAGCACTTCTTCCGTGCTTAACTGGAGTGTTCTGTTCACATGTATTTCATCTTGAGAGTGTTATTGATGAGGCCAATTTTTGTACCTCATGACTGCCCGGTCTCACGGAAATAAAACTCCTATTACGGTAAGCATAGATTAATTACTTGATAATTAATTAAGTTGATAACAGCCTCCCTTTCTCGTATGTCAGGAATGACCAGTTCATCACCCTGCCAAAAGGGACCATTCCATTACGTAAATCACATCATCGAATCTAAGTATCGTTCATTTCATTTTGAAAAGATATTGTGGTTTAGTACAGCCAAGAGGAAAAGTATCCAACTTGTATAGTTAACATTGCCGTAATAACTTGATAGCTCTGGAAGCAATTTGATACCTAAACGTTTTAAGTAATGTGAAACTACTGTATGAAAATTCATGCCACAAGGCAATCGAAGGAATTACAAACTAACAGATATACATATACATAACTACCTATGTGTATGTATTCAATAACTTATTTTGACAGGGGGTTACGAAAAAAAAATGTATGAAAATACTTATATGTATATACATTTATGCCTGAATAACAAAGCTGGAGGATAAGGAAAAAATATATTAATATAAATAGGTTATTCTGCTTTGTCACTAATATTCGCCGTATTTTCTCAGAAAATGATGAACTTTTGCACTGCATAAAAGTTTATTGGAAAGAAGTAAAAATTAATTTTTTGGTTGTTTCATTTTACGGATTTAGGGATTTTTAGAGATACTTGATGTCTGAGCATTTCCAGCTCCTTTTTGATAGAATGAGCTGAAATTTAGTGTGTATTTTTGTTATCTAGGCAGAGTACTAATATAAAAAATGTTTGTATGAATTTCAGTTAAAATTCCTCATTTCCAAATATTTTTAATGATATTTAATGTTTTGTATATCACGACAACCCTTTCAAATATCTGCAAGAAACATGACTGAATTTTATAGGTCATTACTTCAAAGATCCATCTATCAAACTGAAAACGCTTTCTGTCACGGTGGAACCTCACAGGGTCCTTCCAACTACGTTTCAGACGAACTTTGGAGTCCTGCCTGTTGGACTAGTGATCTTATATTATATTTTATTTTGGCAACTGATTCATTCAAATTACTAGTATAATAATCTCCGTAATTTCATCTTAGAAGCCCACATTTTAAATGTTGTTGCAATTCCCTTTATAATGATGTTCAGTAGAATTTTAAGCCATTTGGAAATGCTATAAAAAAATAAAATAGTCTATAAATTATAAGTTATAAGTCTACCTGTCCTAGGATTATAAAAGTTCTGAGAATGAATGATTTGTACATAATTCATAAACAATAAATTTTAATTTTGAAGAGTTAAATTAACTTAAAAATTCTTTATAATATAAAACTTTTTTAAGATACAAAATAAAATGATAAGTGTTTAAAAAATCAATTCAAATAATATGGGTCCAATTTTCATTCAATATACCGCTCACCGTCTCGGGAATTCTTACAAAAAAACTGTTGGCCATTAGTGAAATAATTAATTACATATTATTACTGCTTTGATAAAGTTATTTAACTCTAAAAGGTGACTGCTCTTTTGAGTAAAAAAACATCGAAACGTCTGTCCACTTTGAATCGTTCGTTATGTAACTAGTTTCCTCTTACGGTTTTCTCAAGGCCCGAATTCCGGCTTCACATTTTATTTTTTTTTTTTAGTTCCATTACGAATCAAAAGAAACGGAACTTATAAAAATAAAAGCTGGTTTGGGTTTTCTTTTAACTATATATGAAGTTAGTTGACCCTCAACACAATTTTAGTATATCAAAGATATATTTGTTCAAATAAAAGAGAGATTAAAAAAATTAAATTATTTATATCTGAACCGAACAAAAATTTAAGGAAAAAAAGGTTTTTTTTTTTTTTATTCATAAAAAATTGCAACTGTTGAATTTAATCACCAATGCTCTTCCTATTAAGAAACTTACAACTTGAGAACCTTTTTAAACATTTTCATAAGATTTTATTTTTGCGGTGGAATACTTGCAGGTAAAGAAACACGGTGTTTTGTTATACGCAATTACAAAATCGTTTTATATTCTAATACTATATTGTCTCTTAATATCAGTAATTAAAGCTTTCAGTGGACTTTATACGACATTGCCGTTTATTCCCTACTGCAATTAAACCTTCAAATAACGTATTATTTTGATTGTAGATAATTGTTGTTGTTATAGCTATACCAGGGAGTAGCCAGGTAATCTGATGAAATTAATTAGTAATTTTCAGAAAAATTAAAATATGTTTTACGGGCAATAAAATATTAATTGATAGTTATTATTATTGAGTCTCAGCTCGCCACTGACCCTTTGGATTGGGATGAAAGTTATCTGCTAGGCACATATTCCGAATAGTATTGCTAAAAATGGAACAAGTTAGGGGAATGCCCACCATCATCTTCCCACCTACTTTATGTTTTATCAACATAGAATAATAATTTAAATCTTTATTTATTCAAGCATGGAGTAGTTTTAATTTCTCGATACTAATTTTAACTAACTTTATAGCCAATATTAATCCCGTTTTAATAAGATAAGAAAAAGTTATTTCACCACAAATTTTGATTACTAACTAACTAATAAAACCAATTTATAATTGAGAATCAAAATTGATGATTGACCTAGACTATACAAGAGGTACATAATCATTAAAATATTTTATTTAATTTAATTATTTAAGATGGGCTTCCACTGAACTTTATTATATTTTAGAAATACCTAGTATTTTCGCTCACGTTTCATTCAGAACTCCCAAAAAAACATCATATTAATTAAAGGAGAATAAAGTTTCTGAAATATGAGCTCTAATAATTTTTACATTGTACTTGAGATCCAGTTTTTCAAAATATTCAATATTTTGTGAATTCATTTGGGCAAATATCATGCAAACTGTGATTTTGGTTGTCAACTACTGTGTTGTACATTCAGCAATTTGAGTGCTAATAGACATCTGTGCGTTGAATTTGTTCTGGGATGTAGTTTTTTTTTATTAAACCAAAAGTAATTTCCGAACAGGAAGAAATCAAAATTTTCGAATTTATTTTGTTTTTATCGAATTATATCATGAAAATTGCAGTTTCTACACCAGTTACTACTCAAGCGTTAGGTAATAGAAATCTGTACTTCGTTCATAGGTGCAGTGGTTTCTATATTTTCTAAAATGAACTCACAAAATATTTATTTTTTTTTTCATACCCTCCTATAATGATGTTATGGAATATCTGGTACATACATATAGGAGGTAGGCTATGTGTATATCTGGGTGTTAATGATACCTTGGATTGCCTTTTGGCATTATAAGGTTAGGTAAGGGGTCCAATGAAGGTTGTTACTTGGTTGTCTGACGCTAGTGGATTATTGGAACGGGGAGGGGCCGTTCCGCTGGTTGTGTAATGGTGAGCATAGTTGCCTTCCATCTATTTTGTTGATAATTGGATATAATATATATTACAATTGGTAAAACTGTATCTTGAGAACTATTGAAATTAGAGACCTCTATTATTGCTTAAAGAATGCTTTGTTAAGTTTTTTAGTCTTATTGGTAGTTTTAATTTTTTTTTTTTTTAAACAGTCACCATTTTATCTCTCCCCAACTATGGTTGGCATTCATCAATTTTGACTATTAAATATATTTAGTTTTCCTTAAAGTAATAAAAAAATACGGTGAAGTAACTTCCTTTTTTCCCTGGGTACTTGGACCTCTGAAGTTTACAGGATGGATAACGAATCACTATAAGGATAATCAGGGTAAATCATACAGATAAGTTTCCTAGAATTCAAACAACACGTAGATGGGAGGATTTTGTTTTGACTGATCTTTAGGATTTGGGTTTAGTTAGAATTCAGTGTATCTAATCAAGAATTGTAGGCGCTATACATAAATGTTCCCAAAGAGTTTAATTATTGTTATTTATTTATTTTTTTAATAAATTTTATTTAAAATGTACTTCCTATAAGTTTTGTGTAACTTGAAAAATTCGTTCCAAATTAGCTATGGAATGAACCTTGACCCATTTACTAATAGTTAGAACTTCAACTGGGCGTCACTTCTTTAGTTCCACTAGGATAACTTGACTTTAGCAGTTCCTCCACGCTTCAACGAATCAAAAGCAAAATTGAATTTCCACACACCTACTTCAGTGAGCCTTGCTCTGACTTTTATGTAGGGGAAACAGACTATTTTATATCGAGGGACTGAGGAGTTAAGTTAATGTGACTACAAACTTTAAGTGCCCCTATAAAACCTGTAAGATTAAAGTTAGTGGAGTTAACTCCGTATCTTTAGTAGAATAAACTAAGAGTTCATAAAACAGAAATTATTAGGCAAAATTGACAGAAGGCTTTTAATAAGGTATTAAGGTATAGACAGATAATAAAATTTGCATTAAATATTCTCTAATTCGTAAGTATACAAAAGAATTAATAGATCTATGAGTAGTTCAAGGTCACAAACGGTGTACAGGCAATGCTCAAAGGAATCCGCAAATCGATTTACTTTTACTAGTTTTCGATATATGTATTGTTGGATCTGAATTTATCACTATTTTAATTTTTTATTATTAATTATTTGTGTCAATGAAAAAAATATGATTGAATAGTCAGTTCATCCAGTATATTCAGGCAAGATCGCACTACTTTTTGTATTGTGAAAATGAAGTTTTACTAGGGCGAATTTTGGAGAAAAGAGGATAATAAACTTGATAAAGGGAATAAACTTGCAGGAAAAGTGAAGCCAAAAAGGCGGGCATTAATATGGATCAGGGGCGTGGCAGAGGATTATAAGCCAAATACTAGTTGTCAACTGCTTTAGTTTTGATTATAATGAGAGACAATTTGACTTACCTTAATGTAAGCTTTGCTTCCGTGGGCATGACCTTTCTGGCTTCACTCATTCTTTGATGGAGAACGAAGTTATGTCACCAGGCTCGGGCGAATCAAGAGGTTGCACCCTCATTGTACCTTCTATGATTCTGTCTCGATCGTATGATCAACCCTCCTCATTTTCTCGTCGTTGGTAAAATAATAAAATTAGATACAGATCAATATTGATGAATTTTATAGCAAAATATTTTTAGTTCTCTTATATTTATATCTATGTGTAGTTGTTTTTGTGTAATTTCCTATATCAGTTATTGAAGGGTTGGAGAAGTTAGGGCCAGACTGAAAGAAGTTATGTATCCTTTTACGGTGCATTTAAGTTATTCGTTTGTAGTTGTCTACAATGCTTTTGTATTTGTTTTGGAGTTCTTGTAGTTTTTTTAAGTAGGTTAAGATAGTAAACCTCCTATATGGAACAGGCGTATGTTATGATATGTATTAATAATGATCAGTTGATTATCAATCAACGATAAATTAGGAGAGAGTACCTACAATGTATAATGTAATATGATATCTATGCGGTAGTTGATAAGTGATTTAATTGTTATCAAATAACTCGTAATAAACATTCTTTTAACTTAAAGAGGTTCTACTATTCTTTAAGTTAAAAGAATGTTGCTTAAGGGCAATTCTGAATAACGCGAAATCCTGGATTAGAATTTTTGATCAATAAATATAAATTCTTGATATTAATTTCATTTACTAAAGTAATGTTTAGAAATATGTAACCATCTACATTAATATACATGTATGTAGCTTTAAAAATTTATGAACGTTTGATTTATTTATATAGATGCATTATTAAAAACAAATTATTTCGCGCTTATTCTTGCAGCAATGTTTTGTTTCCGTTTTATGCCTGATGCATAAGCAGACGCACAGTCTTTTGACTGACCTATGAAATTTAAAGTAGCCTGCAATAAAACTTTATATTACTAGCAAAAAATGTTAGTAATGTAAAGAATGTAAGAAATGTAAAGTCCTAGGATTGTATTACTCTATACTGGAAGAATAGGCCATTTGACCTATTATAGCCAGAATAAGAAGCTCGAAATATCTTCTTTAGGTACGCCACAGAATAAATTTCAACCTGCTTAGGCTGAATTTCAACCCGAGTTGCTTTCGTCTCGAGAACGTTAAGATGAAGAATTATTATGTTCGCTATTACTCGCTTTCCCACTATCCCTCATACAATTAACTGTAAGATTGACGAAAACAATTATTAAACGACTTTGAAAAAAATAAATTGAATTATTTTAAGTAATAAATTATTAAAACTCAATTTTTGATGTATCTTAGCAGTACTTTAAATATCCACAAGAAGTAATAGGAGCTTAACGCAATTTTGACTACATATTACGACGAGTGTGATGAAAAATTCAGAAGGAAGAGGAGTAATCAAGATTCAATGGAATGTCAAGATGACCAGAATGTTCTGGCGAAGCTACCCTTGAAGGTTTTCGCGTCGCTAAAGGCGAAGCTTGTTTCAAAATACATAATATAAAATGTTTAGAGCTAGGATAAGATGCTGCCTCCCACCCTTTAGTGCCTATCAGGTGGGGGAAGGGGAGAGCCAATGGGTTGAGGTGGGAGGTAGCTATTTTGCATACGATAGGCCGAGAGGTGGGGGAGTGGGCGGGGCCTATGCTAATCTCTGGCACGCCTCCCGCGTCACCGTTCGCCGCCGCGTTTCTTCGACAGCCATTTTAAACTGTCTCCTTTACAATTCTAAATCAAAGCACTTGAGAAGCAACCCTTCTCTGGAAGTCGTGGGAAAACGTATCTCATAACAAGAGTTGGACGTAAGCCGGTGGAATAGACAACTAAATTCGTAATCATAAGAAAAAAATAGTTAGGTAATTGTAAATTTGTTAATTGTACTTGACGCAACGTATCGGATTCATTTTTTAACGACGATGGATGGTTACCTCTGGTTTATCAGAATAAAAAAAATAATCGGAAAATCGGTGTTAGTGATAGGTGATTGACTCTCTTACATGACCAATGTTATTGAGTCAATTTGGTAAATATATCTGATGGGTATAATACAATAATACTAATCTTGTAAGGCGGTCTATTAAAAAATAAATATAAATAATTACTGTTCAATTGATCTATTATAATTCCAAAGTCTTAAAGCTTGCAAGTTCGTGCCTCATAAGTCTTAAAGTTTGTTCTCCCGGTTCTAAACTATAAACAAACTAAAGCGAGCATGTAAAGTTCAGAACTCAAAACAAAAAAACAGTACGCATGCGCATGCGTCCGCTAGTTAAGAGGTAGTTTTGACTTGAGTCAAAACCAATTAATAAGGATCATTGGTTGTTATGAAGTAACTAGTTATTATGATTAAAAAAAAAAAAAGACATCAATTTAAGATTTCCTTATAAACCAGCGTTTCGATCCAAGGCCATATTTAGGATTAAAATAAAAGAGATCGATAATGACCTGATATGTTGTGCGCATCACACATACTTTACTTACTTCCCTAGAAGTAGAAAATTTAAAATGATATATTTTTATTTTTCTGTTGCTTTAAAAATTCATATTTAGTGTTTCTCGAAGTGCGAATAACTAATATCAATTTTGTTCCTACCAAGAATTAAACTATTTAACGAAGTATAACAAAGCTATATCCAAATGATTAGAATTTGGAAACGTCGGGAACGATCATCTGTGTCTGATTTTTTATTCTCTATTTCTTCATTTAAACTTGCTATAAATATATATTTCAGTTTCTTACGAGTTTTCGTATTTGAGATAGGCTTCACCCACACACAGACAATTATCGAAATTTAGTTATTTGGATTCACGGCATCTTGAGCATGTATTTCTGTCAAAATCTCTATTTTATAATATTGCGCCATCGCAAAACTTCCTCTTACATCTTATTTGTGGATTAGTGAAAGTAGACAAAAATATATATAGAAAAATATTAAAAAACAAGAATTCAAATTAATGAAAATTAATAATAACAAGAATTTATTACTCTTTCTATTTTTGGTGCACCATCTTCTTTGTTTCAGCGAGACCATCTGACCTTTCTTAATGCGAAGTATTAATTGCAAAAATAGTATTGGATTAGGGTCGATGCTGTTTCCTAGCTTGAATTGATTTTTTTCTCCATTTTCCCTCATTTTCTCCTTTTCTTCTTTTTTCCACATCTACCGCCTTTCCATATCTCGTTTAACCTTTTAGTTTTTGTTCTGAATCTTTCATACTTTTATTTATTATTATATTACCTCCTTAGACATCTTGGGACATACTTTTGCAACATATCTTTAATCCTTATGAAACTAATCATTCCTTCGAGCATTTTTTTTTAAATCTCTGGATTCTCTGCATTATCCAACATGATTTTCTTTTTCATTTGCCCTAAATGGGTAAGTGGAGAGCAAACTCCAGCTTGTCTGTCATTGCTCTTCTTTTTCTACTTACTTGTCTTCAAGTTTTAATTCATCTTTAGCCCTCTTATTTTGCATTGATTATCATGTATTCACCATATAGTGATCAGTTTCTCTTCTATTAAAAACCTAATATCGATTATATATTTGACAAGTATATAAGCCAAGCAGATACTATACATGTTTAGTCTGTCAATATGTTATTTGCCGATTTTCATGTTTCATTGTGAATGCTCACGAATGGTGAAAAAATCTGACAGAGGATTGCCCCTTGAATCTTTGGGTTTTCATTGGGTTCTATGGAGGGAGTTACCAATATTATAGTATTACATCAAAACCTTTGGGTGTGTTTGGCCTTCTTAACAGAGCTTCTTTAATGTTTTCTTTGTTTGAAATACGGTTTGAATATCAGGCGACTTTCACTTTGATATTTTTGACGCACTGCACAACTTAGCCTGTCCAATTTTAACTTATTTGCGAAGCATAATGCTTTTGGAGGTAGCCACAGGAATAAATGTGATTTTTTTATTTGACAAAGCTGTTTTTTTTTCTGGTAATCTTTCCCTCTAAATGTCCTACTCTGTTCTGATATTTCTCCCAATCACTTTGGTAAATTCAGGCAGTAAAAAGCGATTTTTACAAAAAAGTAAATCAGATCTTATTGGTGATGATTTTGTTCCTACATCGGCACGTTTGTTGGTTCTTATTCTTGTTGCCGAAGGAGCCAATTTCATTTTTGTGTTCTTGTATTGTTCTCGACATAAAATTTGGTTCAGTTGTTTTATTACCCGTTTAATTTTTTAATTTATCCTTTACCGTTTTACACGTCTTTTTTTATAAATTATTATCTTATATTTGCCTTAATAAATTATTTCTAGACTAAAATCATTTAGTATATAGATGGAAAAATGATTTATATATACTATTTTTAAAGGTTTTATGTTATTATTTAAAATTATGTAATATACATTTTTTAAACAAAACTCGACAGTTTTTGATTCTTTATTTTTATCACTTTTAAGTTTTGGGCTAGCAAAGGTTCTTTTTGGACCCCTACCCGCTGTAACATTCCGTAAAAATGAAATAGATATGGCATGATCTTTAATTGAGTTATTAAAAAGGGGCTAGGTAGATAAAAGATCTGTTTTTGTGAACAAGTAACACATCTTCTAAGTTCAATATAAAATGTTCACACGTTTTGGTTTATAGTGTGGCATAGTGCTTATAAGAATTAAAAGTGAAAAAAAAAAGGTATAAAGGTTACCAGTTTAAACCATCCATTGAAACAATTTTCTCAGCCACTGCTTAT
This sequence comes from Halyomorpha halys, assembly GCF_000696795.3. Classification (NCBI taxonomy): domain Eukaryota; kingdom Metazoa; phylum Arthropoda; class Insecta; order Hemiptera; family Pentatomidae; genus Halyomorpha; species Halyomorpha halys. Next base: position 10,258 of record NW_027109445.1, read on the forward strand.
ATAATAGTTGATAGTTCCTTGACAGCATTTACAATCGTAGACGTTGTTTCGCTCTAGGTTTGATTAGTTGACGGTGCCGTTCAAAAGTGTCAACTGTCACATATATACGTCTTGACAGTAAACTATTGCAACTTATGGACTGTGATTGAGAAGGAAAACATTCTTCTCCTATGTATTTGTATTTGTATTTTTATGATCACAATAACATTAATGGTGATTGGGTCGTAACTGACCATTATAAAAATACTAGTTATTTTACGTGTTATTGTAAAAAGGTTTAGGTTAGGTTTACTGTCCCCGTACTGCCCCACTCACTTTTGTGACAGTACTACTACGACTGAAAACTGTCACTGTGCAAACGAGCCTTAAAGCAAAATTTCTTTATTGTATTTTGGTCGAAAATGAACAAGATTCTATCAACAAATCAATAAATAAGAGAATTTATGTATGTAAATATTCAATTTATATATAATCTTACTACTTCTCCGGAACTGGTTTTGTGGTTCCAAACACTTGTTAGCAATTATATCCAACGTTTCGGCCAACCTGGCCAATCTATTACATAACAACTTTTATTATACACTCAGTATCAACAATATTATTACTAATAAATTAGAATACCTTAATTATAAATTCAAATCTCACATCCAATTATTAAAATTGTTTGTAGGCTATTCTGCCCAGTCTAATAATTTAAGTCAAATTAACTTATGAAACAATACATTAATGGGGAATCATATTAGTTTATTAATAAGCTTTCCATATATTATGTCTAATTACCTATTTGTATATATTACTTTTTAATTTAATTTTAAGGCATTTAATTAAAAATTATTTTACAATATTATCACTCGCATATGAACAGTGTTATTTAACCTTCCTTACAGTCAGGTCTGTCATATAATAAATTTATTATAAACTATATTTTATATATTTACTATTTTTGCTTCCATACAACGGAAGGTAAAGTATGCTTTGTATTCATAGAGGATTTAAAAAAAAATTCTTTGAATCCCCAATTTTTCATCGTGTTTCAAATTTTAGACATTTTAACTAAGTTGGTCCAGTTCTTTACTGTAGTGAATTTTTTTTTTCAGACATAATCGACCAAACCGTTTATTCGATATTGATGAAATGTTTTGTAACACAATTAAGAGAACTTTATGTGTATCAATGTAAATAACTACATTTTACAATAGATTGTTTAAATAAATTAATATAATATGAACTTTTGCAAATGTACCACTATAGTGATCATATTGGATCTAAAAAAAAGTTGCTGATAAGGAAAGACGATGATGGATGTAGGAAGGAAAAGAAAATGTTGAATCGACAAGGAAGGCATAGCAATTCATTTGAAGATATGATCCTTAAAAGTCTTAAAGGCTTGAAAGGTTATCATTAGGCTTACAAACTTACTTGTATTAAATGAAACAATTATTATTCATTTTAACCACACTATCTTAGATTATCACATGCTAATAATTATAACTTTCTTAATTTAAAAAAATATGCGCATAATCTGCGTAATATTAATAAATTATAATATTATTAATATCGGGTATTTCGAAATTAGTAACAATAACCTGTTTTTGGAGCCCAATAGGTAGATATTAAAAGAAAAAAAAGTGACAATCTTATCACAAAATGTATGGTTTGGAATAGATCCAGAATATTGGTGAAATATTTCATGTGTTTTTTATTTTGGCTTTTGGGTCTTCTTCCTTTCTACATCATTATTTTTTCTTTTTTCTTTCTTTACTGGCTATTATTGTTTCTTGTTCTTGTTTATCTGTGTTTTTCTTCTATAATAATAATATATAGGATAATAATCCATCACTGCTGGATGAAGTTAATATATTTTTTATAGGTTTCATCATATGATACATATATTTATGGGTGGATAAAAAGGTTTTTAATCACGGTTATACTGAACAATAAAAGTTACCTTTATGCTTAATAAAAAAACAATGACACATATTGCAATTAACTAATCCATAATATTTATTTTAATTTTCCTTACTTATTGCCGGAATAATATCAAAATTAATTTTTAAAAATTATCTCTGTTTTTTTTTTTTACTTGATCATTTATTGAAAAGACACTACTGACAAAAAAAAAGTTTTGATTTTATTTTGAATTGGACTTATTCCAAATATAGTTTCTATATTTCTTCCAAAACTATTCCCACAGATTGTCCAAGAATTGGGATTAGTTAGGCAGTGAGATAGTAACCTTAACTGGTCCGATTTAGGTTATACTAATTTTGAATTGTTTGGAATTTTAATATATTTAAATTAAGTGGTTATTATCTTCCAGAAGATCTTTATTTTTTTAGTTATTTGAAAAACTAATAAGTTTTTTAGGTATTAGAAATGATTTTTTTTTATCAACTTAGTGCCTGCATGATTTGAAACAGCCTTTCTGGTAATTTGTAGGATAAGAGGAACCAAATCTAATAATTTCAATATTATAGGCATTGTTTAAATAGATACACTGATCTATAAGTCAATGTATAGGTATGTACTGTCCGCTTTTATTATACATACACAACCTACTACATTTCATAGCGATGAGTATTAGGTCTATAATTTTTCACACAATAAAGGACTTGAGTAGATCCCAGTACATCTTTCCCAGGTGCGTCACTAGTGTTAAAAGCCAGTGTAGATTTAGTGATATTGTTAAAAAATAAAATTATTTATAATTTTTATGTTATTGAAGAGAATAAATACAATCTACCACAAATTAAGGGCGTTAAATATTAATGTTCAAATATAAATTCATACAATTTTTACAAAAATAGACAAATAAAAGAAGAAAAAAAGAAAATTAAATGATAACTACAGTCATCACTGAGTTATATAAACTTTTTTTTTTTATTTATTTTATTTATTTATTGATATTTACAACTGTTTTTTATGCAAAAATACAACCAGTAAATTTGATCATAATGACATAATGATATGATACAGGATGTAGAGAAACTACCCAGTAGTAGAACTCTAAAAACAGTTTACAATATAAGGTCACGAGGCCATCTTCTTTTCAGACGCCTCGGATGATTGCCAGGAATGGAAGAGGAAGCAAGGTTAGATACTAGTGGGTTTGGGTGGTTAGGGAGTTTATTAATATAAACTTTAAAAAAAATAAATAAAATAACAATAAAGAAACATATGCATACTATCATGATTTTTTATAAAGAAACATATGAATCTATGTCAGAAATATAATTAAATAAAGCTGATCAAATAATAATAAAAGAAAAATTAATAACCAAAACAAAGAAAATTAAATTGAAGTAACAATTAAATAAATAAATTCACATTCGTACCTATTCACAATTTTTTCATTTTGCATGGGAACTCTAAGCCAAGCCTTCCCTCACCGCGTGGAAGGCAAGGCAGGGCTCCAATACATCCCTGCGCTTCTCTCCCAGCCTCGTCACTTGATTGGGGGCCAGTGTAAATCGAGAGGGCGTTTGATTGTGTGATATTACGAAATTGTTTACTGTTTCTCCTCGCATTATGTTTTCCTCCAAATTATTTGTCGTTCATTTTTAATTGATTCAGAGTTTTATATAGTTATTTAATTCAGTCAGCCTTGGTTTAGAATAGTTAGAAAATTATGTTAGGGACAAAAAAGTATAAAATAAAAACAAGCTTTGGTATTTGATTTTATTACACCACTCGGTACAAAGTATTATCGGCCAGACATTCTTTCAATGCATTACGATGCCGAAGAAATTAAAAATGACATTTCTTCTGTCCCTCGGAGTAAAATATTTTTCAGAATTATTTATTTATTTATATCTATATATTTATATATTTTTTCCTATGAATTTCAATTAAAATTCATTAAGTGGAATAATTATCTAAGACAGGTATTACGAAGCGGACTTGAACCGAAGCCTGTTTGAACTTTTTCATCCTGGATCGGGGACGAGTTTTTCTCTGGAGGAGACCAGCAACTGGCCAGTGACATCCTACCTTCGCCTGGAATTAAGGTTAAGGGCATTACTCTCTTGAAAATTCTCTTTGAGTCGATTTTTCGAAGTTAATTGATACGCGGTATTCGATTTCCCGAAGAGGCTCTTCACTGCATTCAGTCACCTTGAGAATTTTTGCGATATAGGGTTTCTTCTTGAACGTAATTGGTATAAAGACTTGATTGTTTAGGTACTTTAACATTAATTTGAGACGATAATTAGATGCCACTCCTAATTGAAAATAATACAATTAAAAAAAAGTCGTTCAGGAATTTAATTAAATGAAGGATGTCGACTCAAACAAGCTTCTTCGCTCTCGCATGCCAAATGGAATACATCGGATTGTCTCAGAGAAGTGCTGTAACGACAGAAAAATGGAAAATTCCTAATCACTTTGAGTGATGTACTATCTCAAATTCAAAAGTCTTTTTTAATCTGTTGATATGAGACGTGCTATCTCTGCTATGTATTTTTAAAATCCAATTCTAAAGTCTTTTACAGTTTGTAAGACTTTGTTTTAGAATTTTCCTATAATATTCTAAGAGAGGGGGAGAATTATTATTAAGGTGTTTTAGGAAGGGAAATATTCCAATTGGCACAATGAAGAGTTGGGCTAAAAACTATTAGAGACATTTCAAAACTTTTTTAAAAAATTGACAGTCAACTAAATTTTTGAAAAACTTAATTATTTAAAAGAAAATTGCTGTATTTTCATTTTGAAAACTATTCAATTTATACTAGAGCAATTCAATAATTACTCTACACAATAGGTGCAGCAAGTGTCCTTGAAACGTTGTTATTGAACAATAACAGGTAAACTCCACCGAATGTTTATTTTAAATGTAGTGGTTAATAAATCCCAAGCTACTCACCCTAGCAAAACAATTATTTGCATACTTTTTAAGTACTGTGTACGAACTCTTTACATTCAGTAGTTCCCGTTATACATTTTTCTAAATCACAAGAAATCAATTTTTTGTTAATTATTTTGACATACATCATAGAAAATGTTACTCTTACGAAGATAATTATTATAAACATATTTACGGAACATTATCTAGCTTCCATTTAGGTATTCATTATAGGCATCTGTACGTGCAGTAGTTTCTGAGATACAACTTTTCAAAATGTTTTATCAGAAATCAACATTTTGTGAATTTATTTCAGCAAATATTTAAGATAATTGTTATAAACATGTTTATGGAGTACTCATTGACATCTGTACGTGCAGTTTCTGAGATGCAGCATTTCAAAAACTTAACTTATTTTAGGTTATTTATTATTAACTTATATCAATATCTTGTGAATTTTTTGAACAAAAATCATAAAAACTACTCCCACGAAAATATTTATTGGTAACTACAGAATATTAAATACAATTAAAATGTTGGTTGGGTATAATATACCAAAAACAAATAAATGGGAAATAAGAGATGTGGACAAAAAATATGTCTAATTATTAATTGTTTTCAATAAAAAACTACGTTACGTCATCTCTCCTTGCATCATGATCTGGACTACCGTTCTATGTTACAATTTTCAAATCGTTCTAGCAGGCAAAAATAAGTCTTACTTTTATTTCGTTATATTTATAAAGTCCTTTGTGTTATATACAACATTATTCTAATATTTTTAATATTATTATAAATTATAAACCATACTAGTATTCAAGTGATAGTTTAATGTACGTTACGACATAAAAAATTCACATTTAATTTTAATTTTTTATTTACGTTTTTCATAATAAAAGTTTGTAATACATAACGTAATTAAAATTCCCTACCATTCGATTTTTACTTTTATTTAAATATAAACAAAAATATAGTTTGCCGATGTATTGCCTTTCTGAATTATGAAGAAATTTATGTTTTTAAATGAGCGTTTAAAAAAAGTAGAAATTAAGTTTTATTCAAAACAGAGTGGTGAGTGATTGGTGTGTGAATATACGCACAGCACTAGTGCTGTATATTATAAATATATTAAATATTAAAAATAATAATATAATTTACTGATTCGAACTGCTTTATATTATTTCTTATATTTGTTCATACTGATTTTATAATAGTTGATAGAAATAAATTATTTTGCATTTTCAAAAAAATCAAGTATTTTGGAAAAATATATAATAAGGATATATTCATTAAAGAGAAATTTTTTGAATTTAGAAATAAAATTATAGGCCTGATAAATGATCCCATATTAATTACTGTTTTTAAAATTCGACTTAAAAAAAATTCCGGTATACATTTTATATCTTGTTATTTGTATAAATTACAAAAACTTTGAATTGGTAACATTCATGATTCAATTTCTTTGTTTTTAAACATTTGTTTATCACAATAGTGGAACACTGCTAAATATTTCAATGACTTATGACCAGGTATATTTTTTATTTATGTATACATTATTTGCTTTTAGGCAATAATCCTATGCAAATAGAGCCTATCTCAAATTACGTAGCCAACATTGTTAAATGTTTCATCATTACTAATATTAATAATATAAATTGACTTACATTCTGGTACAACAATATAAAATACTAAAAATTATATAAAAACTACAATTAATAAGTAAAATTAACAACCACAACAGTATTATAAATACAGAAATACACAACGAATTACATAAATATAAAGCTAAAGTTTTTTTATAATAACTAATAAAGTTATATGTTAAACCATAATAGAAACATTTTTTAATCAAATTACCCTACAACAGCAGGTCTCTTCAATTTGAAATATTAGAAATTAAATAATACTACTTGCTCAAACCATCTATAGTTTGTGGCTTCAATATGTCGATCCCATTAAAATTTGATATTCCTTAGAAAACTCCTATTTTGGGTCGTCCGTAGCTCAGGTGGTTAGGCGCAGGTCCATTAACCCTGTAAATAACCCCCCAGTATTTCAAGAGGCTGTATAGGCCTCCAATGGGAGTCTTAGGCCGACGAAAGAAAAAAAAAATCTCTCACTCTCAAATAATTATATATTGAGTATTTAAACAATATATTATTTTTTTCTATTGCACATTACAATTTTATTGAAGATTAATTTCGAAAATATTATTGTTTACTAAAATACTTGTCATGTATCAATAATAGTCTCTTCTTCATTTATAATCTGGTGTACTTTGAATTTGTTCACTGGTATTGATAATTATTGAGAGACTTGGTTATGGTCATGATAAAGATTTAAATGCTCACTGAAATAAGAAGACTACAAGAAGTCTCTTGTCGTTTTTTATGTTCGTAATATACAGGTCTAAAAGCCCTAAAGGACAAAAGAAGGAGTTATTTCACCCCAAATGTTGATTACTTTAATATACTACTTAAACTATATACAGTTCAGAGTCATAATTTGTGACTCTCTCAACGATTAGTGGAATTAAACGATAGGGACAGTTCCGAAGATATAACAAAATTATTGTAAGTTCTTTTCAGAAAATGGTTCAGTTTTTACCTAGACCATGAATGGATACAATTAATGTCATTATAAAATAAATATTGAAGTATTTAATTTAATCAGCACCTGGATATATTTTATTTCAGGAAAACCTAAAGTATTTCATTTCTCTATATCCTTAAAACTACCAACAGGGCTAAAAAACTTATAGCTAGTTAAAAAAACTTATAATTATTTAAAGAAGTGTCAATTTTCTAAAATATGAGCCATAATAGACATCTGTACGTCTAATAGTTCCTGAGACATAGTATTTAATAAATATAGTATTTTATCGTAAATCAGTAAATCAACATTTTGTGAATTTTCATGAAAACTATTACTCCAACGAATATAGTAATTATTAACTACTATTAGTTTGTAGTAGCATTCGATCTGCATTAATCTGTACGTCTAATGGTTTCTGAAATATAGTTGTTTATAAATCAAAAATTTTGTCTGAATAATTAGAGAACAATTTTTAATATTGCTATTGCAACTATTGCTCTTACGAAGATAAACGTAATAAACTACTTTATTTATAATCATAGATACTTTCTTGAGACTGGTTAATGTTGTTTTAATAAATAATTTAATTTTTATATAAATTAAATGTGGATAATTATAATTAGCCTTGATGGGAATTTTACTAATGAATTAAAGAGGAAAATTAACAAAAATATTGTTATAATAAATAATTTTAATGCTTAAACTGAGTGGAGGAAGGATACAAGCATTGTTGTGATAAAGTTTTAACAAATAGTGGCTGTGATAAATGAATTTTAATTTTTGTTTTTAATGTGAAAATTGACTAATTAGGTAAATAGACATAATTTAGGATTTACTTATTAACAAAAAATATATTTACCGAATGTTTTAATGTTTCATAGAAATTGTTGTTTTGACCCGGGCAGAATAGCCTTCATGAAGTTGAGTTTTAAAATCATTTAGTTCAAAAATTGTACTAAGGTAAGATAAATTATATTGTTAAGTATTTTGACTATTTAAGTTAAAAATTAAATAGTTTATTTAAACAGTAATAAACTACCTTTATAGTACATTAAAATAGATTTAAAAAGAGTACTATTAGACCGTCTAATGACTACTAAGATGTAATTTTTTCAAAATAAATTCAATAACTACTGATTTTACGTTATGAAATATGACTTTTAAATGAACTGCTGAACGTAAAATGTACTATTAGGGCTTAAACTTTGGAAATTTACTCTATTTTAATTGATTTTATGTTAGTGTTGTTGGTAGTCTTAAAGATAATGAGCTCCGAATGAAAACAATATATATATATATACATTTTTAAACCACTACGCTGGTATTCCGAGTTGAAGTGGCTCTATCCAACCTCCCGAAGGCAATACCTCCTTGGTGTTTTTCTATTCCAAGTTCTTAACATCAAAAAACCTACCTATATCCTAGATCTCCTCACTCTTCGTTCATCCATCCACTCATTAAACACCAGATCCCATCCGAATGATTTATATATGCCCTCCTATAGAACCTCCTTCTTTAGCAAATCCTTCGTCATACGTGCAACCTCCCGGTGGAATTCTCTTCCCATCTCCATTCGCCAGTCCTCATCCATTCTCTCCTTTAAACAACACCTATTTCTTCATTTATTGAATAACCAAACCTCCACATCTTTGTAATCAAATAAATAGGCAGTTATTGATTAACATTATAAACAGTAGTAAAGCCAATATACCAATGTAATTTCATTCTACTATCTGAAAATTTGTAAACGCTCGCCAGATAAAAATCTCACTATATGAACCTTGTAATTATTCTTAGGGGACATATGTCCCAGAATAAAGTTATTTTTTCATTTCATTTCATTACCATTGCCTTCCCCCTCCCCAAAAAAATATATAGTTGATACTATCTTCCATTTTGACTTTATTTTTTAAGTTTTTATTAATGCGAACTCAAAAATTGCAAATACAAAATTCTAGTGGTATTAGCTTCTAATCTGTCCGGATCTTTTTTAATAATCAAATATATCACTTCATACCTAAGTATATTATTTCTGTTTTACTATATTTGTCTTGTTATATTATTATATTTTTTTGTTTGTACCTGATCCCATATATGCCTAGGCTAGAACTAAGATAAGACAGACCAGCTCAAGGATATCTTAGGCTATGATATAATATTACTCCTGAATATTCACAGAGTAACTAATTTCTTCCTACTAATTGATCCGTTGATAGTAATCTTGGTGGTAATTAGAACAAACTGAATAATATTTCACGAGGCAGCTGATTGTTTGGATAAGTAGCACTATCTATGTTCACTATCTCTCGTGTAAGATCAAGTGAGAACAAAGGCTGACCATTCCCTCTCCCTAATCACCTTCTTATCTACATCCAGCCTGTAATTTACAATTATATTGCCACCAAATCATTATTCGAAGGGCTTGCTGGGTTGTGCTCAATTTTATAACGGGCTAAAAAACTTGTACACTTAAGATGGTTCGTAAGTAATAGACAAATAAACATTAGTAAACACTAAGATTTTAGACTTTTAAAAATAATTATATTGTACTTTTAAAGTGATAACTGTCTCCAAAAGAAGGAGTATTGTCTTGTTTGTGTGTTAAAAAGATTCCTGCCGAATTCTCTTGCAGAGGTTTCTGTTCACCTGTTCTTTTTAATAATATCCTTTTATCCAGATCAGACACAGTGCGATATCATGGATTCATCCTAGACAAAAGATTCACCTGGAACCAACATACTGAATTTAAAAGAAGAGAGACAAGAAACTGCTCCTAGATTCCGACTATTGCAACATTTACTAGACAAACGGTCTAAATTGCCAATCCATTACAAAAGACTGATCTACATGACTATTATAAGGCCTATCTGGACATACGGAGTTGAGCTTTGGGGCTCCACTAAACCATCAAATTCCTCCAGAATCCAATCCTTACAGTCCAAAATCCTTCGTAAAATCCTTAATGCTCCTTACTTTGTCACAAATCAAGTCATCCATCAGGACCTCAATATTCCATATGTTGCCGATTTGGCCAGAACCCGATACCGTTCCTTCCATAATAAACTTCTCAACCACCCAAATCTACTTGTTTCTAACCTGGCTTCTCATTCATTACCTAATAATCCTCCTAGGCGTCTGAAAAGAAGATGGCCTCGAGATCTTCTCCTCTAGAAATGTTATTGGAGTTCTATCAGTGGGTAGATTCTCCACATGTTTTTATCATGTCACTATGTCACCTACTGCAAATTTACTTGTTGTATATATGTGTATACAGTTGTAAATATCAATAAATAAATTATTAAAAAAAAAAAAAAAAAAAAAAAAAAAAAAAAAAAAAAAAAAAAAAAAAAAAAAGAAGAGAGCTTAACAGACAATTCAACCAACTATGTCGACTACTCAGCAGGACATAATATCTCCCAATAGATAATAAACTACTAATTTATAAGACTATTCTCAGACCTATCTGGACCAAAGGACTTAAACTTTGGTGGACAGCTAAACCTTCGAACATCAAACGTATCCAATCCATACAATTCAAAATTCTTAGAACCTTGTTCAATACACCCTAATACGTTTTCAACAGAACACTTCATTATGATCTTCATATCCCTTTTATCCTTGACCTCATATCAACCAAATTCAATATGAACCTTTCTAATCATACCAATCCTTTGGTTTAATCCTCATATCTACAATCCATCTCGGTAGAAGATTGAAAGAGCAGTGGTCAAGAGGACTATTGTAAAATAAACTCGACAATTGAAGTTATGGCAATGACTAGGCTCATGTAGAATGTTTGCGGCCTTAGCGCACTTACTCAGCCTCCACTGGCTTATTACAAGTGACTCGGTAATAATGTTGGGATCTCGAAGAGCTCTGCTCTACCCCTCGTGTGTGGGGGATAGAATGAGCTCGGGATTCCACAGGTCGAGAGGGTATATATTGTACATAATAGTGTAAATGTGATAAGTGTTTTTATTTTATTGTTATATTAATTCAAAATTTTACTTATTTTCTCCTTATTACTTTATATAAATAGTTTAATTATGTTCATTCTATTTATCTTTCGGTTTATATAAATAAAGAAATTTTATCATTATTAATTATTTTTTTATTTATTTTATAATTTGAGTATGAATGTGATCATTTACTCTAATAATTATTGTTCAAGGTTTTGGCAAATTGTAGTACCTAACAATAAATAAATATTAAATGTAAGTTAAACAAAATTACGTTTGTTGAATTATTTTACCGAAGTTTATTTAATCGGATAGACTACTTTAGTAACAGTTTAGTATGTTTCTTTTCATCCTCAACCTTGATAATTCACAAAATTTTAATACTTATTTATTTTCTTATTAAAGAGGTTTAGTCTATATAAAATATTAATTTATTTATCACTTTACAGAGAATAATTAACAGTTGAAAGGGATGTCTACTTGAGTAGGTACTTCAAACAGTAGACGCTTGTGTTGTCTTTAGTTTAAATTTAATAAATCAGTAGCCAAAAACAGCTAGACATTTAGACTGTGCTATACTAGAACCATATCCATTTATGCAACTAAATTAAAACGTGTCTAATACTAAAACTCATTACTATAATTAAGAAAAATAGTCCTGCATTTCTTTCACGATAAAAAAGATAACAGAGAGGATAATTAAGGATGATAAACGTATGTCATCAGTATAGAACCAGAAAGAGAAACTGATTGAAGGCATCGAAGATGAATTTCATGAATTTCATACAACAGGAAATAAATAATAATAATAATAATAATAACGAACCCGAAGGTTCTATACCAATACCACCAAACGCTCACTGCATACATCCTTCCAGTGATGCCCCTCCAAACCAAATCCCACTAAATCAGTTTTAATGCAATCCTCCCATCTACGTTTCGGTTTACCCCTCGGACGTTTGTCCGTTGGTTCAATGTTTATTTTATTAACATTTTAGGGATCCGCTCGTTACTAAGCCCTACAACCTTACACGGCCATCTTATACGCCGCAATGCTATAACTTGAATTATATTTACCGGGTGTAGGTCCCTTAATTCAGCGTCATACAACAGGAAAACTAGTATTATATGAACAGAGCAGAAAAGACAGTACTGACTATCTGGAGTTGGTTTCCAAGAGAATGTTTTCATAATTGTTTCTATCACAGATTGATGGAAAATAAATGAGTATGTGTGAAAAATTTGGAAATATGTAAGGTTATGAGAAGATTGGAGAGTTATTGAGATGAAGTATGTCTTTTCACTGGAGGTTCGCAAGTGACTTAAGACTTTAGGAATTTAAAAAAAAGGTTTATGTAAGACTAAAAAAATCCATTCTCTTAAAATTAGAGCTTTTTTATTTATAGACAGGATTAGATCGAAAACAGGATCTAAGAAGATTGGATCTATTGATAGGATAGATAGGATCCAAAAATTAAATAAAAAAGAAAATATATCCTTCAGTTAAATTGGTTGGTAAAAACGTAAAAAGACGATTCAGGAATCTTCATGAAAAAATGTAGTCTATCTTTATGTGATGAATGTAGTAAATCTTATTCCTATATAAAACATAAAATATTGAAATATTCATATCAAATTTTATTTATTCATAACTATTACAATTTTCCACAACCTTGGGCAATAAGTAATAGTAATGAATGATCATATTCATACCAATATTTTAAAAAAAGTATAAATAAAAATAATAATATCTCTATATATTTATAAAAACAAAGGATATAAAAATAAAATGAACATAATAAAATCAATAATAAGTACACGAAGAAATAAAGATAAAATAAAATAAGAAAAATGTTGAACTAATATAACAATAAAACTAACGCACTAATCATATTTATACTATTATGTACAATACAGTATATAGAAATATAGCGTAAGTGTATCGAGAATATTATCATCTGAAATTATAAACCATCTTAGAGTAATGCCAGTTTACGAAACACCACGTGTATAGCGAGTATAGTCGAGTTTGTAGTAAGTGAAGAACACTGTTTTTTCGCCGAATAAATTGTAAGCGTTTAAAACTGTTGGACTTGACATGATCTTGGAAGGATTTTAAAATTTATATTTATTTTCGTTAATCGTTATTGTTAAGCAATTTTATTTTTAATTTTATCTTGGATAAGATTGCACGCTACAGTTCTTGCCGTAATTTCTATAACTGTAAATGGACTGCTAAAGTGGCAGATTTAGATGTATGGTATCTTATCCTATTTAAGTTGGTATCTCGAGATAGTGAAGGTGGCGTAAATTAGTTGAAGATTATGTGGCTTACGTACCAAATAATGTATGCACTAAGAAATAAATATTAAAATTATTGATCCTGGAATTGGTAGAAAATCGTGGAACACTACAAAGTATTTCAACCTTACATCAATGAATTGATATCACGTTGATGTCAAATGAAACGAAAAATTGCAATCCATTAAATTGTAGACATAACATTCCAAGCCGAGACCTTCAAGTAGAGTTATCAAATTTCTTCACTGGTGAGATCTTCTTGGGCCCCCCTAACCCGACGGGTGTGCGGTCACCGGTAGCAATCTGTATTCACGGCGAGCGGCCGAAGGTCTTTCTTCAACTCCTGCCTCCACAATTATAGAAGCCTTCCAGTTGGCTTCATGTTTATGTATACTTCCCTCCAATCCTCATCCTCGAGCGAAAATAAAACTGGTCCTCACCATCCCTTTTTTTTTATAAACTGAAAGTCCCCCCGAGTGGAGCGGAGATGAAAAACTCAGTACTCATCGCAAATCCAGCAGCCATCGCCCAGATATAAATATTTAATTGCTTCCAGCCGAGCCCTGGAGAAAAGTTCCATATGAAAAAGGTTCCGAGCTGATTTGAAGGATTTATTTTCTGCAGTCAAAGGGAACATTAGTAGAAGTTATTTGTGGGAACCACTCTGTTACTAAGATGGAAAACTAAAATCAAGTAAAAATGCGATGAAATAAATGTAACTTTAATGATTCTGCCAGATAGTTGGTTTTCGTCATTGAAATGCTTGGGTGCATTGGCTTGCATTGGCTTGCATTTATCTGAATATTAAAATTTTCTTGATAATTTTATCAAAAAATAATAATTTCTCAGCATATAGTACCAAATACTGAAAATATTAATGTAATTTTTATTATATTGGAGAAAAAATCGATGGTTATCTCCGGAAATGTTGAAATAAATTTCAAATCTATGAAAAAGATTAGTAAAACATCTAATCCAGTTGTGCAGAATATTTTAAATGATCAAAAGTGATATGCAATATAAGTGATATACAGATTCCAGTGTGAATTTATCAATAAGGAATTATGAGATGCAATTAATTCTTAAATATATTTTAAATTAAAACCATATCTAAAATATCGCAAATATCGATATGCAAGAAAGACGGAGAGACCACTTCAAGAAAATCCTTCACCCCATAATTAAAGATCAAACAAGTAAGAGGGAAACGAACAAACCTAGATCTACCTAGCTATATTAATGTTAATTAATTTTGAATAAACTAAAAAACAATAAAGCAACTGGCTCAAATAGCATCCCCATAGAATTTCTGAAGGCAGAAGGTTTTCAACTAATAGAACAAATCAGAAATTTATAGAACAAATCTGAAGCTCAGAAAAACTGCTGCATAAGTAGAGTAAGTCCATCATTCTACCAGTCTATTAAAAAGAAAGACTCAATTCTAACCAGGAACTATAGGGAAATCAGTCTACTTAATACGGGATATATGGTGTTCTCAATAGCATAATATATCCCACTGATCCCATACGTGAAATCACAACTTGAAGACTACCTAGGTGGATTTAGGCCAAATCGGTCAACCATAGACCAAACAACCTACGGTCTAGCAGATAATGGAAAAATGATCGGGTTTGGTAACCGCATGTGGCTACTCTTTATTGATTACAAAGCTGCATACGACTCAGTCATCAGGAAGGGAATTATACCATGCAATGAGAGAATTATACCATGGAATGAGGGAAATATACCATGCAATGAGAGAATTGGGCATCCCAACTGAGCTAATTCGATTCAATGTGTACAATGAAAGACACGGTTGCAGGTCTAGGTTGACGGAAAAATTGGAGACTCATTTTCAGGCTGAGACTAGGAGATTCTCTTGCTCAAGAGAAGAGCAGGAATAATGTCCCACGGAACCATTTTTTAGGTATTTATAAGGCTTGAAATGGAAGGACGAAGAATGGGTCTCGAGTTTAGCAAGGACAAGACAAAGATCCTCATCTCGAGGACGAAGAAACCAGTTCATCTTCATTGGCAACATAATTGGGGGCTACAAATTTGAGTGTTTCCAGATTTATATTTAGGATCATTGTCTATCAATTTCTTGGATGAAGAAGAAGAAATAAAATCTAGTACAACTGCAGCAAATCGGTTCTAATTCAGTATATAAATTATTTTATAAGTAGACAACTCAGTCGCACACCAAGCTCAGGCTTTACAAAACTCTCGTTCGATCCGTTTGGACATATACATCACAGCCCTGGACGTTGCATAAAGTATTAATAGGACGTATGAACAGGTTTGAAAGAAAGATTTTAGGATGCATTAATAGATCTGTAGAGGAGAATGGTACTCAGAAAAAACAATGAGCTCCGCACACTGAACAGCTGTGTAAGTTTTGTAAGTTTTAAGAACTAGATAGCTGCGCCACGTTATAAGAATGTACGAGGAGAGGACGGTCAGAAGATTGTATTATGGCAATCCCAATGGAGTAAGGTCTTTGAAGATCTATCTAAATTGAACAGGACTCTCTACCGGCGACCTATCGATAGTGTGGACTTGGAGAACAGGAAAATATTTATGTATGGAGAAACATTTTTTAATATTTATGTATTGCTATTTACAACTGTACATTATAATACATTTAGTAAATCTGATCTAAGTTAAATTGGAATGTTACAGGCATGTAGAGAGGATGGGGAAACTACCCATTGGTAGCACTCTAATGACATTTTACATTAGCTGGTCTCGTGGCCATCTTTTCAGATTCCTCGGAGGATTGTCAGGAATGGAAGTGGATGCAAGATTAGAAACTAGGGGGTTTGAGTGGTTAGAGAGTTTATAGTGGAAGGAGTGATATCTGGTTCGGGCAAGATCGGTTACATAGGCAACATTAAGGTCTTTATGTATGATTTTATTTGTGACAAAGTAAGGAGCATTGAGGATTTTACGCAGGATTTTGGATCGTAAGGATTGAATACGAGAGGAATTCGAAGGTTTAGTGGAGCCCCAAAGCTCAACTCCATATGTCCAGATTGGCCTTATTACAGTCATGTAGATCAGTCTTTTGTAATGTGTTGGAAGTTTAGACCGTTTGTCTATTAAGTGCTGTAATAGTCGAAATCGACGTGCAGTTTCCTGTCTTTTCAGTCTGGTGTGAGGATTCCAAGTTAATCGCTTGTTGAGACAATTTAAAAGGGTTCTTTGGTCAAACTTAAGGGTCGACCAAATCTTTTTTATCCACGTGCTGGATTTGGCTAGGTCACGATATCCTTAATGTCAACATTATAGGGCTTAACTCAATTGCATATCTGCATTTTTAGATATGGAAAACGTTTTCTTATGCTGCCTGTGGCCCCTGCTTCCATCACATCCTCACTCACTAAATAGAGTGCTTGTATTGTCTTGCAACAATAAAATTAATCACCAAATGTTTCTTTGATCTGCCGTATGATCTAAAATTTGTTGGAACGATATCTCTGATATAATTTCATTAATCTTCATATATTATCATTTTTATAAAATTTTTAAGCTGGCTACTTCTGCACAACTTTTTTTTACCTCAGTCGCTGTATACGAAAGATGCGAACATAATGTATTCTGAAGTGAAGCCGCAGCATCTCGTTTATCAGAAAAACTAAGTGATAATCCTGCAGCTAATTACTTAACTTCTTCACACTAGAAGAGAGTATATTCCTTACTTTTCTTTTTTTCTTCTTTTTCTGACCCTCATGAAATGGCTTCTTAGTTCGGCTAGGTTAGGATTTTTATTATATTTTTTTTTTAATCATCAAATATAATAAATTAATTTTTAATATAAATAAGTTTCCTTTCTCAGGAAAGGAATTGCGGATCAATCTGACCTTAACAAGATAATATAATAACTTACCACGATCCTTCAGGACAGACTGCAACTACATCTCAAAGTGTAGAAAATATAAAATATAATCCCCATTTCCAGATATTAGGCGGAGAACTTTGTTCTTAACAACAGTAACCTTTGGTAGTGAAAAACATTTAAATATTTCATTGGCATTTTTTCGCCCTTTACAAATTTCTCACTCATGAAAAGTTTGTCGAAGCCGTTGTTCAAATTAAATTGTCAACCAATCGCCTTCAACAGTCCAATGTAGTTAATTTTATCAAATTAACTATTCATTCCGTAGAAGATCCGCTACCTTGGACTACATTTGGACAAACGATTAACCTGGAATCCTCACTCCAAACTGAAAAGGCAGGAAACTGCACGTCGATTTCGACTATTACAGCACTTCCTAGACAAACTGTCTAAACTCCCAACTCATTACAAAAGACTGATCTACATGACTGTAATAAGGCCAATATGGACAGTTAAACCTTTTAATTCCTCTCGTATTCAATCCTTACAATCCAAAATCCTTCATAAAATCCTCAATGCTCCTTACTTTGTCACAAATAAAATCATACATAAAGACCTTAATGTTCCCTATGTAACCGATCTAGCCCGAACCAGATAGCACTTCTTCCTCTATAAACTCTCATAAAACCCCCTAGTTTCTAATCTTCCATCCTCTTCCAATTTCCTCCACTCTTCCAATTGCATCTTACTCCAATTTAACTTAGATCAGATTTACTAAATGTATTATAATGTACAGTTGTAAATAGCAATAAATAAATATTAAAAAAAAAATTCCCTAGAATAGTGTATTACTTACTTAATATCAGACGATGAATCACAAACAAAGGAGAATTAGTTAATCAAACTTATAAAATTTTTTATTAAGATGAGATGAAAGAGCATTCGAATAATCTTTATAGATAAAAACAATCACTTCCCTTTAAATTATTAGACAATATACAATATTTGTCAAAAAAAATTAAACTATCTGAGATTAGAAACTGACAGCTTTTATTCTAAAATTAAGAATTTGTTTCTGTCACAATAGATTGGCCACGTCGTCTGAAACCCTTGCATACAATTTTTAAAAGAAATAAAAAATTCGAAATTTAGAAAATACACTCTATTTTAACTTTCACCTATTAAAAAGTATAGAATTTAGACAGGTTCCCTTTGAATTTAGTTTATTCCGAACATTTTAATTACCATGTGTGTAGGCAGAGGGGAGCCATAACGTCTAGTGGTAACATTGTTGACATCTTCAAGGATCACAAGATCACAGCCACACCTTTGAAGGGACAATATGGATATAAATCGATTCTTAGCAAAAAAACGAAAATTCAATGAATGTCATTTGGAAAAATGGGGAAATGAATAAAAAAGAATTTTTTAGATTCCCTTCCTCCTGTTATAACTTACAATGTGCTATTTAATAAAATTCAGAATGTTTGTTAAAAATAAATTAAAGAAGGGAACCATAGTCGGTGGCTAATATTTTTGCCCACGATTCCAGAGGCTGATGCTGTCATAGCAAACCTCTTCATCAAATATTTTATTTTTGTATTTATTGTATGTATTTATGTACAATAATTAAGTTTATACTTGATTTTCAATAATTTATTGATTATAGCTAATAATGTGTGATTATAGCTATTAAAATTTTGATTATAGCTAAAAAAAATTTTTTTAAAAATTTATTTATTGATATTTACAACTGTATAAAAAATATAACAAGTGAATTTGATCATAATGACGTTATGATATGATACAGGATGTAAAGAAACTACCCAGTAGTAGAACTCTAAAAACAGTTTACAATATAAGGTCACGAGGCCATCTTCTTTTCAGGCGCCTCGGAGGATTGCCAGGAA
>NW_027109445.1:29750-63763 GCF_000696795.3 Halyomorpha halys
AGTAGTACAACTCTAAAAGCATTTTACAATATAAGGTCACGAGGCCATCTTCTTTTCAGGCGCCTCGGAGGATTGCCAGGAATGGAAGAGGAAGCAAGGTTAGAAACTAGTGGATTTGGGTGGCTAGAGAATCAAATAAAAGTTTAAAAAGTAATGAATAAATTTTATGAAATAGAAATAAAATGGTAAGGGAATTACACCCTGGAATGCGGAATTAAATATCTTTATTTTACCCAATTTGCTGAATGGACTATATATGTGTGTGTTTGTGGTTTTTTTTTATTAATCTAATCAGTGGATGAAAATAAAAATGTATGTTTAATTTTAACTTAATGTATACACATTCTCAAATCTAGCAATTGTGAACCATTGCTGGGTCTGCTAGTTTTTTTTGGCTATATAAATCGTTTTACTTCAATACTTTTAATCACAATTCCTTAACTGTTGTACTTTCTCAGATATGATATGGTTAATTTAATGAGCAATATGAGCCATGAAGAAGGAGGAAAACTATTCCAAGGAGATGGCGCACCATCGCAAAAAGCAGCTTTGCGGATTTACAACATAATAGGGAGACGAAGTGGAAGGGGGGAAGCATGTGCAAACATAAGCGTTGACATTATTGGTCGGATGATGCTTTGAAGAAACGAAGCCGCGGACCGGACCCCTGAAGGCAAAGTCCGCATAATTATTTGACCGGAAACGGGCATTACAATCAATCAGGCAGCGGCCCCTTTGATCTGCGCTTGCGCACACTCACACACACACACAAACGAGCCCCCGCTTCCCGCAATAACAATAGTTGGCTTTTTTGTACCGCCGCGACCTTTCTTCAACAACCGCCTTCTTTACTTCTTCAGGAGGGGTCAGATCGGGATAGATCTTGAAGGAGTCTTCGAAAAGGAGAAAAAAAAAAGAAAAGAAAAACGAAAATAAAATTCAAGGAGAAGAAAGAGAAATTATGAGGGTGGTTAAAAATAATTTTATCCTCTACGGCTTAACTATCCGAAGAGCGTTTAAATTCCTGGTGGATTTGTGGCAAATTAACATTTATTTCAGCTCGTTCCGATCCATGGATTGAATCCTCCGTGTGAGGAAAAAACTGGTCACTAATTACCTTTACGCTCAACCTCGCAGCCATCAGATGAAATGCTTTTTCTTAATTTGGACACGCTGCTCGTTTCCTATTGAAATTAATAGTCCCAAACTATATATGATATAAATTTTTTACTTGATAAAATTTCATTTATATCGGTTATAATGCTACTAATGTGAAAACAACTTCAGCGTACCCGGTATATTTACCTTAAAATCATCCTTATCAATTACTATGGCAACAAAAGGACATATGGTGATGATGAATGCAAAATAAATTAAGACCGTCTTAATTCATTTATCATCAATTAATTGATCAAACCTCATCGCTGTTTTTATTATAACTTTTAACATATTTTAAAATATGCCAATATTATTAAAGTTACGAGTGCAATAAATAATGTATCTATTAAGTATAAACCAAAATGAAAATATGAACATAAAATGTTGCATTTTTAAATTATAAATATTTTCGGAGAGTAAGCAGGTGTAGTTATTTAGTTACTTAAAATTTTTAAAAATTGATTTCAGTTTTAAGTTTTATACTTCACTAATACTATTAAAAATTATGTATTAGAAACTCGTACGTAAGTTTCGGGTTTCAATTTCTGTTTGACAGTATGTTAATTTTGTGTTTTTTCCCCCAAAAAATGATTTTTACGTAGTGTAGTGCCCATTTATCAGTTCTAATTTCAATTTTCGGTAAAATCTAATTTGACATAAGTTAAAGCATTTTGAACGACAATTTCTGAGGTAATAACTTAACATTTTGGTCTAATTATATACTATAAGAAAAAAAATCCGAATATATTTAATTCTAAATGAGGCTAGTATATTATTATTTTTTTTTAATTGAGTTAAAAATTTAATCATTTAAACACATATAAAGCAATTTTTTTTTCTATTTCTCAATAAAATCATTACCTAATTTTTAAATAATATTATTTTATTGTATATATGAGAGGCAGGATTCAGTTACATCAAATTTTATACACTCAGGTATAGAATAGAATCCGCATATCTTTATTGAAATTTACAACTGTAAATTTGATCTCAGTTATAATGGAGTAATACAGGCGTGTAGAGAAACTACCCATTGGTAGCACTTTAATGACGTTTTTTCATTAGCAGGTCTCGTGGCCATCTTCATTTCTGGCGCCTCGGAGGATTGTCAGGAATGGAAGAGGAAGCAAGGTTAGACACTAGTGGGCTTAGGTGGTTGGGGAGTTTATAATGGAAGGAATAATATCTTGTTCCGTATAGAACATAACGCTAATTCGGTTACATATAGAACATATGGGTTTTTATATATGATTTTATTTGTGACAAAGTAAGGGGAAGGAGCCCCAAAGCATACGGAGTTGCAATAGTTGGTCATTTTGACGTAGGGGACCTTAAATCGTCGAGAAAGAAAGAAATTAAAGAAAATTTTAATTTGCAATTATATTCCCCCTAATCGCCCATATGAAAGGTCTAGCTGTTAAACTCACATTAGCATTAAAATCCTCAAATTTTTTTAAAATAATTTTATTAACATTTACAACTGTACATAGCAATATATTTAGTAAATTTTATGTAAGTCTGTAATGAAGTGAAAGAGGCGTGTAGAGAAACTAACCGTTGGTAGCATTCTAATAACGTTTTAACATTAGATGGTTTGTGGCCATCTTCTTTTCAGGCGCCTTGGAGAACCTAGTGGGTTTGGATGGTTTGGGAATTTATAATGGAAGAAATGATGGTTTGGGCTAGATCGGTTTCAAATAGAACATTAAGGTCTTTGTGTATGGTTTTATTTGTGAAAAAGTAAGCGGTATTGAGGATTTTACGAAGGATTTTGGATTGTAAGGTTTGTATACGAGAGGAATTCGAAGGCTTAGTGGAGGCCCAAAGCTCAACTCCGTGTGTCCATATTGGCCTAATTACAGTCATGTAGATCCGTCTTTTGTAATGAATTGTAAGTTAAGACCGTTTGTCTAGAAAGTGCTGTAATAGTCGGAATCCACGTTCAGTCAGCAAGAGTCAAGTGAACCATCGTTAGTTATTGTAAGTTGTTTTTCGAGACCCTAACTGTTCTCTCCAGCAAGTAGTCAATATGTTTATTTTTGTTTTGCATTTTATATATATTTATTGGAATCCTCAAACAAGACTGAAAAGACAGGAAACTGCACGCAGATTCCGACTATTACAGCACTTACTAGACAAACGGTCTAAACTTTCAACTCATTACAAAAGACTGATCTACATGACAATAATAAGCCCCATCTGGACATCGGAGTTGAGCTTTGAGGCTCCACTAAACCTTCGAATTCCTCTCGTATCCAATCTTTAAAATCCAAAATCCTTCGTAAAATCCTCAATGATCCTTATTTTGTTACTAATTAAACCATCCATGAAGACCTAAATGTTTCTTATGTAACCGATCTAGCCCGAACCCGATATTATTCCTTCCATAATAAACTCCCTAACCACCCAAACCCACTAGTTTCTAACCTTGCTTCCTCTTCCATTCCTGACAATCCTCCGAGGCGCCTGAAAAGAAGATGGCCACGTGACCTTATATTGTAAACTGTTTTTAGAGTTCTACTAGTGGGCAGTTTCTCTACATCCTGTATCATATCATTATGTCTTTATGATCAAATTTACTTGTTGTATTTTTTATACAGTTGTAATTATCAATAAATAAATTAAAAATAAAAAAATATATATTTATTAGTGTTGGTAATTTGGTTCTATGTGTTTTTTATATTGAATTAACATGAATTTTAATGTTGTAGATTCGATTTTTTGGTTATAGTCCGATTCTTGTATTTTTATATAGCGATAATTTCTTCTAGTTTTCGTTTGAAAATTATTTTCCTGGTGTTGTATATATATATAATGTAGTGGACACCTAGCACCTGTACCTATACACTACTCCCTCACCTCAATGGCTCTCAGAAATAACCCGGTTGCCGCCGACGGCACTCGAACCTCGCCCAACAGCTTTTACCAAGCTACTTAATGGCACTCGAAACCTTTTATCCTTCTTCTAGAGGACAACGCAAAGGGCCACTTTTATCATAAACACTTCCAGTGGATCCTGCTAAGTCCCTCACACTCTAAACTGTTATCGTCTCCGTCTGTTTGTATATTGACCTTACGAATGGAGTCCGAGCGAAAATAATAAATTCTTAACAAAGGAAAAATTCCTTACTTCAGAGTATATTTCCAAGGCTACCAAATTTTTAGGTTTTGAATATTTTTTATCCTGGGCTATTAAATAAATAAATAAGCAAGACTTTGATAGACTTATAAATCTTTAACTGTTATGATAATAGTATATTATTTGTTAACAGTTATTACCAATAATTTATATCCAAGACTCGACTTGATTTAAAAATAATTTTTCTTTCAGAATAAACTGAAGGAAGATGATCCAAAAAAGGTATACAAAATATCAGAAAAAAGTACTTATTTATTACCAACGTTTCGCCTCATTTTATAGGGCTTTATCGTGGCTCAATGAGAACAAGATACAAAGATTGTAAAGTATGATAAACTAAAAGAATATACATAGAAAGTTGTATTAGAAAAGGGGACTTATTAATCAAAAATGTATAAATATAAATGAATATGGCAATGTTAGAAGATAAAAAAGACGTAAATATAGCCCAGTAACATTATGCGAATAATTAAATGTAGGAAAATAGATAAATAAGGAAATAATATAGGAAAAGAAAACAAAAATTGTGAAATAAATAATAAAAATAAAATAATATAATAATGATAACATAATTATAAAATAAATAAATAGTACTAGTAAAAATAGTAGAAACATTGTTTATTAATGTATGGTTTTTCCTGCTATACTGCATACATTTTTTATAATATACCAATTTAATGATTAAAAATAATTTATGATTTAAGACGTGTTAATCATGAGTATGTCCCACAATAATACAGTTGCTTGCATAGTTCATATTCAAAAATATATTTTTATAAATTATAATCTCAGAAGTAATTAACTTAATAAATATTTATTAAATGCTTAAATAAATTTTGATTACGTTGTTATAGGCGATTACGGTGTAGATGAATACAAATAATTTGCATTTGATGAATATTGTATTAAAGGTATAGTTGAGGAATGGAAAAATATTATAAATTCCACAAAATTGTTGAAGTGACAAACATGGTGGTATGTAGCTTGGACAAAGTTGCCAGAGGAAACCCAGAATGAGTAAATCAGAAGTATAGGGAATGTTTCGGTTGAGATGAATCTATTATGAAACCAACCTAGGAAGTCGAACAAATAAACAGGACAAAACCACCTTAGCACAATATATCAATAGAAAATATGTGAGCACCTGACAACCCCGAAAAGATGAATGCCATAGAATTTACTAGTATCATTATATCTTTATGTCATCCCAAACTTGATAGTTCACATTCATGCACACCATGCAACCATAACCAAGAGGACCTGACAGATTTTTAAGGAGGTAAAGAATCACCGAGTTTTAGAGACGCAAATTGATTATCGGAATATTAGGAAAACATGGTCATTACTAGGGATAGGATTTTTATGTGGTAAAAAATCCGAAATATGTACATAAATATATGCTAATAAATTGTCAAATATTTTTAAAAAATATGTAAATAATATGTATTTATAAATTTTGTATTATTCAACAATATAAATTACTAATTAATTAGTAATTTTATAAATTAAAAAAAGTTACATAAAAATGTACTTAGAGAAAACGTAGCTGTTTAATGAAAAGATATTAATTAGTGATTGTAATTAAACTAATTGATTAATAATTACTCAGAATGAATTATGGACAAATTATAAATGGACATAAAGAATAATCCGTATTAAAAAGAAAAATATTTAAAACTTTGAAAGATGTCAATTATTCAGCAGGGTCAGTTACAAAATTATTGCAGATTAAATGCATTATTAAATTTTCAAATAAAAATTTTCGTCGGTTTGACCGCAGAATGGACTTGTACCGGCTAAAAGATCTTTCAACATTTACTGATGTTATAGGGGCATACTTAGATGAAGCTATTTCCATTGCATATAGTTCGGTATTCTGCATCACCTGGGCGGCTGTGTCATCATTTGTTATAATAAGGAATAAGACCCTTGCTCTTTTTGATTGATTCTGAGAAATCCTCGATGTAATTCTGTGTGAAAATTTATTATTCCCACTGCTTTTAATTTGTGTTCAAAGATGAAGAATTTGTACGCACTATTTATGATAAATGATAAATTTCACTTTTAAGTTTCTTGCGTTCTCTTGAATTTTACGTTGTTGCTGCGACAAATGTATTTACAATTGAACAAATAATTTAAGGAAACATGTAATTCAGGATTAAATACCTAAAAATATGTTAAAAATAACAAATATTTCAGAAAATATATGATTTATATCGAAATATGTAAAAAAGACCAAATATTTAAAAATATGTGAAATAAAAATGGCTTATTTTGCCCAGAAATGTCTTGAAACATCTATAGTTAGTAAGGAATCGCAGATATCATGGTCAAGTAAAAATTAGAGATGTTACAATAGAGATGTTGATCAAAAAGAACTTCACGACTTTTAGCAGAAGTGTGGGAGATAAGGGCCAGATCGCTTATTTATAAAAAGAGGTAATAATAGAAAAAATACCAAAAAAATAAATAATAATAATTTTGAGATGGTCGGGAGTGTGGTCAGTAACTTATGAAACTTATGTCTTATTTGTTATATTTTAATTTTTTTTTTAATATTACTATTCCAATATTATATATTAGCTTCTTACAGTATTATTTATTATATTCTTAATTTCTTGTTATACTTTTTTTATTCATTATATTATGGGAGTTATCTCGCTTTGTTTTTAGCCCGGATGAAATTCATATCAAGGCGTTGGTAGGAATCAAATATAATTTTCATTTATTTGTGTTTATTTACTACTCCACTGACTACAGTCTTGACAATTAAAAGAATCTTAAAATTGAATCTGCATTCAAAAATAAACACATTTTATCTTTACTTTTTTAAGGATACAATTGGACTCAAAAAAACAAAGCTTATGATTCTCAAACATTAATAAATAACTAGTCAGTGGTCATCATCAGGACGGAAAAAGACAAGATCACATAAATGCTGACCATGTGCAGCACATCCCACATTAGCAGTCCAAAAAAGGCCCATCAACTAATCAACTAGATACACCATATAACTCCAAGACATCTCAACACTTCTAAGGGATAATGAGGAAGGGAACGAACTGCGGACGTACTTGGAACCGACGAGTAAAGCCTTGGTTTTTTTTATATGTTCTGCTGCAATTTATTCTTCATCAAATCTTATTATAAATAAGTCCTTCACATAATTATGATTAACCATGTTACGATTTTATTCAAATTTTTAAATACATATCAATGTAGATTGGATTTTTATCTTAAATCCATTTTTCCATGCTTTTATGTGATTTCATTTCTATCCAATGCTTTAATCTAAATTTTTGAACACCGATTATCCGAACAAATTGAAAATACACGAATCTGATGTTGGGATTCCAATGTTATCATACACCACATGCATGGAAATTAATGAGTGGGGGAGTTTATCCAGAGGTGTGATGGCATGCATGCATCGCATATCTTATTTGTTGTTTTATTTATCTATTATTTTATTATTTTAAATATTTTAATATTTGTTATATAGGAGAATTTGTTGATCAAATGAAATAGGGGTTGTGAAATAGAAGGGAAAGAAAAAAAAAGGAATAAGTTGAAAAACTTGTAGTTAGTTTGTAGACTGGTATTTAACCCGATGTATTTGGGCAGCATGAATGAATAAAGTATTTCTTTCTCTCTCTCCTTTAATATAGTGTGTACTTTTGTTCGTGTTAGAACATAATTGTAACAATAACTCAATATGTAATAATTAATTGATAAACAATAATTGGTATTATATATCACAATATATAATAATTGATATTACAAATATTGTTATTGATATACTCAATATATAATAATTGATAAGTGTATATATCAATATATAAATATTGATATCATATTATTATATGATTATACAATTTTTGATATTGATATACTCAATATATAATAATTTATGATTGTATAATGGATTTCTTTGCAAATTCTTATGAACCAAAATTCTTCCTATTATTTTTGATTAACTCATTCTGCGTTTGCTGTGTAAACTTTTTTTCAATTCCGACCATTACTTTTTACCATTTCTAACTCATTCTATATCTGTTTGGGTTCAGTTTGGCTTCTTCTTACACTGCTTCTTTATTTATCTGTTCAGCTACATTTATCTATCTCTGGGATGTATTATTACACTATGCTTACTATTCATTTATTATCTCACTCTTTCCTGGCTTTAATTCTAAAAAAACACTTTTAATCGATTTGAAAGCTTTATAATGAAGAAACTACGAACCGCTTATAGATCAACTACAAATTTTTTTAATTTATATTCTAATGTACATGTGTTAGTTTAGATCATAAATGGCTTAGGTCCCTGCAAAGGAACCTCGAGATTTAAATTCTTGCCACACCAAAAGTGGTTTCAGAAATTAAGATACCGAGTATTGTGAAGGTAAAAGAGTTTTAAAAATACATTGTTATCAGGTTTCGAAAAAAAATAAATGTTTGAAAATTAATATTGAAACGTTTTAAATTTGTCAAGCCCTAGTGACGATTCAAAAATTCTAAATTATAATTAGTCAATTAGAAGAGAAGAAGCCGGGGGGGGGGGACCCAAACTGATTTGATGAGCCATCGACCCTCCCACTCCTTCCTGATTAAGCAGTTTCCAAGGCGACCACTTTCCCTCGACACTTGTTAAGCTTCTCCAATTCATTGGCCAATGGATGTCAGTTTCTCTTACACCAATATATTGCCATCGAGTGACCATTTGTTGAATGGAAATTGTTAGTTTAGTTGTAGTTAAGAAAACACATGTCAACATGTTCCATGACGTTACAAGCAAACTGCATCTGAATTTACTTTATTATTCTAATTCAAGTAGATATTACTATGACATCACGTAAAACAACTGATATGTGAAATGGAGAAAGGTAACTGTGGGTTATTACGTTTTTTGGGAGTCTAGTTTTTCTTTATATCAAGTATTCTGTTCATTTCTGTTTTCAATTTTATATATTTATTATTAGTGTTTTTAATGTTGCCTTATGTGATTATGAGATTGGAGTAGCATGAATTTAAATTTTGTATATGCAATACAATTTTGTCCAAATTGTTACTCCAATCTCATAAACACAAATATTTCAATTCATTCCTATTTTTCATAAGGTACAACTCAAATAGAAGAGAGAAATATTTTATTTATCTATGCTGCCTAAATACATCAGGTTTCTGCAGGTTCACACAGCATACTTATCAATCCGTAATCGGACATATATAAATTACACATACATGGTATAATCAGAAAAAAAGAGATACAATAATAAGATATAATAAACAATTTTTTTTTCCCTACAGTTTCCTTTTACAATCAATTTCGGTCTGTACAACAAATACCAATGTTTCAATTCATTCCTATTTTTCTTTCTCATTTCTGCTCCTCCAATTTCACCATTTCACAATTTTTTAATTCACCCGATCAACAAATTCGCTCTCCGGAATTCACCCTACTAGATCCTCTTCAGTGACCCGCTAAACAAATTCAATATTAGACGGCAATGTGAGATCAGACCATCATTCATAGTCACAGCAGTAGATCAGTTTACCAAAAACAAACAAATAGATACATTTTACGAGAATAAGACTAACACATAGATTAAAAGGAAAATATAATAAAAAACCGGTTACAGGAAACACTTGAATGGATAAATAAGTTTAAAAAAAACAATAATACAAAATACGAAACATAAATGAGCAGATTGACCCACAATTACCTTCCTCCATTTCACTCTTACTCAGTTTTATCTCAAATCATTTACTAGGTAGTTATATTGGACAGTTATTAGTTACCCAATACAATGTTTCTATTTTTTAATCGTCACCTGTGTTCTGTAAATTTCAGTTTTAATAACAACTTAAACAGATTATTTTTCTAAAGGACATAACAATTCATATGATTTAATATTTGTAAATTGATTTAAGGCGTAATTATAAAATTAAGAATTAAAATTATATTTATAATTATAAAAATAATTGATACAGATACACAAAATAAAAATAAAAATTAATGAGCTCATTGAATGTACTACCAAATATACAATGCGGAACTACCCGGATTTTTTATGAACTGATTGATATTTTTTCTTACTTCATAAAAATCATCATGCACTTATTAAATGCTATATAACAAAAAATGTTGGTTGACTCATTTTTTATATGTGGATTCAAATAATTGATGTATAATAGCATATACATAAATAAAACTGAACTACTACAACAATATGGATTATTTATGTTAAATTTCTAAGGGCTAACAGTTAGTAATTAAGAACAGTGCCTTTTACTAAATCCTAAAAGAAAGGTTATATATAATAGTATTTATAACCAGTATTTATAATAGTATTATAGAAAACCAATAATTTTATTATATTATGGCATGCTTTAATATTATATTATATATTTTATAATATTATAGTTATATTATAGAAAATTATCTCTGAGTAGATGTGTGTAGAAAGCAATTGGTGGTATCGGCATCGAACCTTCCGGTTCGTAAGCCTTTTGTTTTGTTTATTGCCGTTAACTATATTATTATATATTATAACAATATTATTGTGTTATAAACATATTGTAATTAAGTTCAATACAATATCGTGTATAAATTTTTTTTTTCGATATTCAGTATATTTGACATGAAAATACTTTTAATCTTCATTTTTTCCATTATAACTCTGTGAAAGAACTCAAGAAGTCGATTTCATAAGCCCACGATTATTAAATCGATTGTTCAGAATCGAAGACTAATCAATTAATGATAAACTCGAAAATAGTAACATAGTATGGGCAACAATTTTCCCGTTTTTTTAAACCTCACTTTGCCTCTTAGTATATTTTCTTTTACCTTATTTCCTTATTTTTTTTCATTTTTTTAATTTCTAATATATTTATTTTTACTTTCCTTAAGTTTATTATTTTATTTGATATTACCTGTTCTTTTTATGCATGTTATATATTACTGCATATTTTGTATTTATATTTATTTACGTATATGTGTACATATTTTCTTTTAATTTATTCTTTCTTTCTCTATTTTTTTTTTTAGTTTTTACACATTTTTTTTCCTTCATTTTATTGTCCAACCATAGTTCACTTTATATTTCAAATTTTATTATAGTCCTACTTTGTTTATGAATATTTTTAGTCTTTCTATCTTGTTTTTAGTCCTGATGAAATCATACAAAGTACGTTTTGTGGGGACTTAATGAATAGCTTTGTACTATTTGAGTTACTTTCTAACCGATCGACGATCTAGTATCTGAAAAAAATTGTTAGACCCTACCTAAACAGTTCAACTTATGTATGCATATATATTCATCTTATAGATACATTAGCGTACCTTGAAATTTATGTATATGATATGATATCACAATTAAGAAGATTGACATTTTTTGAATCAGTTAAAAATAAATTATAAAAAGCGGTAAATATTAGTTGTTTTTTTAAACAATATGCAACGTTGGGCGCCATATTTATTCAGGAGAAGAACCATTTTTTAAGGGGTTGAAAATGTATTGTAAAGGAGCGCATGCCTGAAGGGTGAAGGGTGAAAGGGGGTGATTTGAATAATGGCATTTAACATTCAACTCTTATAGTACACCATAGTCTCTTGTGCCATAGTGCCTTGAATAGAGACTTTGAATGGTGATTTTTATTTAACTCAAGGTTTATTGGTTTATAATTAAGTATAAATATAATAATAATATGTTTAGCTTTAAAATCAACTTTTTTTTATCCTTTACATCAACTTCATTTTTATCTAACGTTTTGTCTTCATGCCATTATCAACATTAAAGATGACATTAAACGTTTTTTTTTACTTTCAAATTATCCATTTCACAATGACATTGTACAAATTATTATAGTATGTAAATGTAGCTTTTAAGCTTATGGTTGTTATGGTTACACTTTGTTATGGTAAATGGTTATATTTTAAAGACTCTCTAATAATAATTGTTTCAAAGTTGTGTTTTTAAATTAATTAACTAATTTCGAACAAGAAATTATGAAATATTAGAAAAATCACGGTAAAGTTGTGGTAAACATTTGAGAGGTAAACCTAGGATTGTGTTATACCTGGTGAATTCAGGTTTCGATCGTATCCAATGGAGGAAAGTCACTTTTAATGGCATCGAACCTTTAAATTAATTATTAAAATTATAATTATTAAAATAATATGTCATAGAAGTGACGGTAGGTTGACTTTTTTAGCTAATAAAGAAAATAAATTTTAGAGGATCCGTCAATGGTGAATATAGAAAATTATAAATAATTTTTGATTTTTAAATGAATACTGTTGACGATTCGACCCTACCATCTTCGTGGTTAAACCGTAGTTAGGAAACAAACGGATAGAAAACAATAAAAAATAAACTAATATAGTAATTGATATATCATATGGAAGTTTGGAATAATACAAGATTTTGAAAATGTAGATAAATTTTGACTAAAATAGTACACATAAAATAAATAAAAAAAAAAAAAAGTAGAGAGGAGAATTGAATCAAATAAAAATGATATAGAAGAAGTGTCGCTGCTTAAAATTAAAAGGAAGGCACTAGATTAATAATTAATAATGATAAGCGAGTTTATAAAGATAAAGTTTAAATTAAATATAAATAAAATAATAATCAACTAATGTACCTTTTTATTACGAATCTTACGAAGGATGAAGATTTAAAAAAAAAATTTTTTTTTAAAAAAATCCTTCCAAGATTAGAAAAAATAATTCGTTATTCTAATTTGAAGTTTTCTTTTTTTTATTCTTTTATTTTCGGGGTATTGCATACATATATGCATCTTCGTATATTCTCAACTTTTGTCTAATTAGATGAATGCAAAATTATTTTTTCGACCATATTTAAAATGTATGTAATATTTATTTTTAATTACATTCATTTCAATTTTGATTTGATTTTTATGTTATACTAGAATAAAAATAATTATATTAGAAGTAGTTTCTAAATGTTGGATTTATTTTAATTATTTAAGTTTGGATTTTTTAAGATTGATCTTAATTCTTATCGATTATTTCCTTTTATGCTTATTGAATGTTATAAGCAATTAAATACATTTGGAAGAAATATGTTATAATTACCAATACTTCTAGATACTAATATTTTCAATTACATTTTAGGTAAACTTAGTACTAGAATTATATTTCTTTCTACATTTAAATACAAACTAAATAAATTATTATTT
The DNA here is from genome assembly GCF_000696795.3 of Halyomorpha halys. Taxonomy (NCBI): domain Eukaryota; kingdom Metazoa; phylum Arthropoda; class Insecta; order Hemiptera; family Pentatomidae; genus Halyomorpha; species Halyomorpha halys. Next base: position 43,255 of record NW_027109445.1, read on the forward strand.
AAATTGTAAAACAAGATGAAAGATAATTTATAAATATCTCAATATTGTTAAAATATTCTGAATCATACAATAAAAATTGCCTTTATGGGAAAAAATATTAATTTTTTTTTCATTGTGTCCCAAACCCCCTCTTTTGCTTTGTGCCTTTTTTATGTCGGTTTACATAATAAAAAAAATATTCCAGGAAATGAGTCAGTTTCCATTGTTCACTGAATTCAGTGATATACTTCTTTTTTATAGATTGTTTAGAACGTTCCTTATATGAACTTAGTGTTATAAAATTACTAATATTAATCCGAACTTTGAATAATCAAAATAAGAAATGTCAAAGTAAAGTGCCAATTGATTCTACAGTTAAGCTTTCGGAAAAAAAAAAAAAATCTTTCTACCCTAAAGATATAAGGCCACTAATCAAGTGTGATAATAACTATTAGTAATATTAATTAATGTTATGTTTATTATTATTTGTAGTAATATATTATGTTAATATGTTTTAATATTTACAATGATAACATCTGACTGGAGGATACTAACCTACCACTCTCTGCTTTGCATGGGCACCATTCAGTATGTTTTTTCCTTTAAGTTAAGAAATCCTATGTAATTTATTGTATATATACAGCTTAAACTGTAATATATAAGATTTTTTTATAACTAATTATTAGGTATGATTATATAACGATATGAACGATAATCTACTGAGTTTGTGTAACTATGAATAAAACAATTTTAATTTTCTAATTATTTAGTAGTTTTAGCGTAGGACTAAACTTATTTGACAGGTTTATGACCAGTATGAATCATTATGCAAATTATTTTATATTGCCTGACAGAAAAAAATATCAATCATAAAAATTACATATTTTCTACCAACTTAATGAATAAGTTCTGTTTTTGTGGCAAACCCCTTTACAAATATTGTTGACTTTAACTCAACATTATTTGATCTTATTTAAAGAATAAACATAATTGAAGTTTATACTGCTAAACTAGTAGCTATCATTTTTCAAGTTTATGGAAAACAGTTTAAAAAAATCTTAAAACTCAAAATTCTAGACAAACTTAAAAAAAAAAAAATCTATTTTGATCAATTTCCTTAATGGTTCATACATATAAGGGTAGTACTTTCATCATGCCAACTTTGCAAAAATCACTTTAAATTTCAAATATGAATAAAAAAGTTAAATTTCAAATTTTTAGTTAAAATTTAGACATACTTAAAACAATTATTCACAGAAGAATATTATTCTTTCTGAATGATTGTATAGTAATAATAATATATAATATATATTAGTAAAATAATAATAATTTAAAAAATAAATATGTTAGTACTTATGGAAATTAAAAATAATAATAAAAAAAAGATTAAATACATATAATTTCTTACTTATGCGCATACTATACTCAATTATATAAAATGGTGGAAGTTTGATAAACTGAAAACATGTATAATAATATACTATTAATTATATTATTGATGTGCTTGCGACCGTGCTAGTTCTATTCTTGCTTGAACCATAAAGCATAACTAATAATTGGAAGTAATAACACTAATAGATGTTATGTTCCTATTATTTATTATTCTTTAAATAATATTATGGATATAGTACCTATATTACATTTTATAGGTGGTATAACTATTTCTGTATCCATAATATTATTTAAAGAATAATAAATAATAGAAACATAACATCCATTAGTGTTATTACTTCCAAAAGAAAGCACCAGTTATTAGTGTCTGCATCACGTATCTTGAGATATCGCCGTATAATTTTAAAATTAGTCTTTTGAGCGGTGGAGAAAACATTGTAAATGAAAATTTAATTATGTAAATTACTCCAATCAACTCTCATTCAACAAAATGATTTTTAAAATTAATTTTATCATATTCCATTCATATTTTCACTGTGCCATTAATTTTAATATAAATAAATTGATAATAAAATGAACATGAAATTATCAACAAAGGAGAGTAGGATTTTAGTTTTCTGTGGTTTCAAAATGACGCATTCAGAATTATATTGTCTTTTACTTAATCAAATAAACTTTTTTTTTTTATGAAAACCAACAATATGTTTATATTTACTAATTGGTTATAATCACTATCATTATTTTTTGTTATTATTTTTACTTTCCTCTTTTATTAAGAAGCATTATTCTTAATATTTTTTTACATTTATTTTATTATTATTATTTTTTCTTTTAATAAGAACATTTTATATAGTTAGGGGTGTCATTTGTATGACTATACCCCCTCATAATCAACTGTTAAAAAATATATATAATATAAGTTATATCAACCATGTAAGGCCCACCAGGCCGATCTGGTATAACAATAAAATAAAAAATAAAATAGTTATAATAACTATTACTTTTTTTTTTTTTTAATAATCACTATTACTGTAAAAATTCAAAAAAAAAAAAGTACGAAAATACTCAATTTGACAAATTCGCTCTTTCAACCGATTTGCCTACACTAGATGCTTAATACATGCATATCCATAATTTTATTTTCATTTTTATTTTTAACATAGCAAGATTATTATAAAATATGCAAAATATAAATATTACTTGTTTTATTTATCCACTTTAACTAATTACATTAAAATAATTCTCGGGGTGGACTTGGTTCTACGACTACCACAAAATGGTCCTCCGAGTTTTCAAGTTAAATTTTAATATAATCGTTCTCAGATATAATTATATAAAATTGAGAGCCACTGAATACATAATTTACTTATTCATCTGCTTAAATCCAACTTTCATGAACTTGCAGTTGTGTTATAGAAGGGGTTATATCTTTTTAACTCTATGCGAATATATATTATATAAAGTAGATAAGAAAAGGAAGGAGAAGGAGTAGGTAGAGGATGGAGGTAAGAGGGGGAAGTATCGAGCGAGATGATTTAGTGTAGGTAATGCCATGCAACCTGAGAGAGAGCCGAGAGCATCGACCGGCGCCTGCGCCCCGAGCTACTGGCATTTGAATACCCCTCCCCCCAGATCTCTCTCTCTCTCTCCCTCTCTCCCTCTCTCACACACTCTCTCGCTCTCTCACTCTCTCACTCTCTCTCTCTATGTATTCTCTATGCCACGCCTAACCTGTATCTCTTTTATATCGTGTTTATTTAGAAATTAATAATCAATGAGCTGCTCTTGATGTCTTATATTATTGTTTGTTTTTATGGTCTCATTAAAAATAACGAATCGAAACTAATTAATCACTTTAAGAGATATTTTCAAACGGAATTGACAGAGTAAAGAATTATTTTACCACCCTCAGAAGAGACCAGATAAATCTTAATTATAATTTTGTAGCCGAAATCGGTTTCGGCATTGAAGTAGATGGCGATTGGGAATTTTGCCATTTGTGTTTGATGTACTCCAGAACTCATAATAGGAGGCAGGATCCGAAAAAATGGCATTTTTTTTTTTTTAATTTTGGCAAAAACTATACATGAGTCAATACTTAACATGAAAATATTTCCGGGGTCCTAAAAATTTAATTAGCTAATTGTTTCCTTAAATAAAGTAACATGTGAGGTATTTTGTTCGTTGATTTTGAGTTATGCATACTACCGAAAAATCGACAAAAAATATAGAATATTAATTTAAAAAAATTAAACTTATCAAATGATTGCTATAATTTAATAATTTGATCGCGTAGATAAGTCGTAAACCACTTATTATTATTTTTATAACGCCCTTTCTAATAATTTCTGACATATAGTGGAGTTATCTATAGGATAACATCCTATTCTAACTATGGTGGGGGGGGGGGGGGTCAAGTTTTCACTTCTTGAGACCACCACAGTAAAATAGTCGACTCTCAAGGCCGAATCTGAACAGGCGCCGCTACAGTTCCGGGGGTGCAAAGACCTACGCCTCAACTCCTTCAGCTACAGACGGCCCAGTCGTATCATAAAAACACACACCATATCTCACATCAATAGTGTAACAACTTCTTGGATCCATAATAATATTCTATATTTATTCTGAGTCTGTTCTTTTGGAATAGCATTACAAAGATCGACAAGAGGCAATGAGTGCCTTGTTTGAGTATGATGCAAAATTAAGAAAAATAAAAATGAACTTATAATTCAAATAATAAACTAGAGTAGGAAAATAAACAAATAAAGAACAATATTTAGCAGAATATGTAAAATAAAAAAAAACAGATTAAAAAATCATAAATCACTTACTTCACGTAACTTACTTCTAATAATATAAATGAAAAAGAACCAAACACAAATGAACTAAAAATTATTAACAAAAAGGAACAATTATTGTTTATATACAAATTTACAAGTGTATAATATAATCGAAAAGTGTAGACAAATAATAAATAAATAAAAAGGAAAAAAAAAGATATTTAAAACTTCTAATAATATTTATTGTAACAATATCCTTTTTTAATTTATAATATTGTTTGAAGTCTTTTACTGTTATTCTACGGGAATTGGTTGGACAGTTGGTCATTTAAGACACGGAATTTAAAGGCTAGAAGAGTTCTAGAAATCGTATGAAGGAGGAAATAGAATGTCGTAGGGAAGAGGAACGGATAAGAAAAGATCTGCTAGAGGGTGCGGTTAAATTGGCAGTTATGTCTGAAGGTCGGTAACAGGTGTTATAGATATGCACTGATAATTTAAACTGAAGGAGATCATAGATTTACGATGAACGGTAGGATAACTTGGTGGAGGAAGGATACATGGAAATATTTACGACGGGAGGTGAGGTAAAGCCTCTTCAACTCATCACTAAATAGCATGATTTAGTGTTAAAAAACTTTCAAAAATATGTCGGTTAATATGAATGAGTCAAAGTTATGCATACGGGTTCATGAAATCGAACTCTGATGAAATATTTCACACAAATATAGATTATCAACAATACTATCTGACTCACTACTTATTAGAAAACATTTCAATTACCTAAGCAATATTAGTTTCTCAACATTTCTAAAGAACTGTGATTAATTTTTTCTACTGTTGATTGGGAATTAGTCATGGCACTTCCTCATGACTTCTGTATCCTTTTATAGATTAACAGTTGCATTTCAGGGAATTAAAAAAAATATCTTCAAGTAATTAAGAAATCGTTACACACTTCGTAGGCGAACCGATTTTTTTATTAAAATATTTCCTATTTCCTTAGACATGTCAAATATTAACAAACTTCTAATTTTAGCACATATTCTACAAAAGAAAAAAATTTCCAATGATGATTGTATATCAGGTCGTATACCAGGGGTTTCTCATGTTCTGGGATATCTCTGTGAAATCAACCCTTCAATCTTTAATAGTATTAGCATCTATTACATTTTATTAATATCTCAATTAATAATATCGTACTGAATTAACTAATTAAAAAATTAGTAATAAAAAATTGTATGAAATCAATCAATAAACTTGAGAGGATTTGTTAATACGGATCAGTCAAGGTGATATAATACGGCTATCCATCCAATATATGCTATAAATGTTAAACGTGCTAAGTTTGTTTTATACCTTTTTCGAAAGTTTAATAAATTTGCTAAATAGCCCTCTTTACGTTCAGTAAGTTCCCGAATTTTTTTTTCCAAATAAAAAGAATTTAACTTTCTGGGAGTTTATTTAGTCAAATATCATTGAAACTGTTACGAATTATGACAATTATTAGAAAGTTATTTTTTGTACATTTACTTAACTTTAACTTGAGTCCTAAAAAACGTCTTTACGTCTAATGGTTCCTAAGATACAATTAAAAAAAAAATCCTAATTGTTTCTTTCAAATATATATAAATCAATGTTTCAAAACTGTAACAAAGAAATCAATTAAAAACTACTTTATGGTACATTTACTTGTCTTCAATTTTAGTGTTAATTGGTGTTGGTATGGCTACTAGTTTCTGAGATATAGTTTTTCAAAAACCAACTTTTTTTTCTTAAATAATTGAAAATAAGCACTTAATGAAAGTTTTTTTTGGCAAGCATATCAGGCAATCCTTCCCCGCCGGACCCGCCTCGGTAAGATCCCCAGGAAACGACGGCCCTTCACTATCAGTTTTGAAATATTTGCTTAAAATGAGAAGAGGAAACTTTAAGATATTTTAATCGAGCAATATTTAAAAAGCGCCTGAAATTGAAAAACGGCATTGAACAGGCGTACCGATGTCTATTAGCATTAAAATTTAAGTTTAATTTAAATGTATCTTAAAGTTGATCTATAAGGATTTTCTTCGATTGTAGCATATTCCATGATATTCGCCAAAATAAATTTAAATTTCTCCTTACTCGGAAAAAAAAACATTGGAGTTTACGGAACTTTATCTCGAGAACTATTGAAGGAAAATAGCTCTGTGAGCGCTCAAAATTTTCCAAATGTACAGTACTTCAAATAGGGCTATATACAGCTTTAAAAATATTGAGTACTGAGTAAAAAATAAGCCACAATTTTCAGCCTCTATTTCTTGTTTGTTAAAACTAATACTAGATTTTTGCTAAGCAAATAATTTTGTTTAAATTGGTACTACCAAAGATTTATTTCAATTTTTAGAAAAAAATAATTTTCTATAGAAATCTAGATTTCTAGATTGTGACAAAAAATAATTTTTTCATGCTTAAATTTATCTAGACTTTTATTACCTAAAAAAGTTGCCAACAAAAATTTTAAAAAATTTAAACCATGTTTCTGTAGGATTTAGTTTCATCCAACAATTTTTCCCCCCTTGTATCTCCATTACTACGCTCTAGGGGGTTTGCTAAAACCTGTAATGACTTATTAAAATATGTGAAACCCGCAAAGAAAATTAGTATGAGGTTTTCAGCATGTTTTAAGTGAAGTGGAATCGATCAAGCAACTTACAAAAATTGTTTAATGGGAGGAATATGAGGTATATTGATAAAATTAAAAAAAAAAAAGGTATATTTAATCCAATAAATTTTAACCCTATTCTAAATTTGATAACGTCTATATTAACTTTAAAATGTAGGTAAATTATGTACTGGATTGAACAAAAAGGTACAATTTTCAGAAAATTAAATAAGGGGTTATCAAACTAATGTAAAAAAAGGAATCGTGAGGAAGGTGATATATGCTGACCTATGTTCTAGGAAGATTTTTTTTCAGATTAAATAAATAATTGCCGGCAATATCAATAATGTTTTATTTACTCAAATGACTTCATTATTCCTGTTGAATGGGGTCTTAAAGTACTAGAATATTATGCAATAGTTATATATTACGAATGCCAGTAAGGAGCTTGGTGTAGAAACGCAACTATATTACGGCTTACAGGTGTGCCATTCTTAATGTCAGCGTTGATTTTACCGCTTCCAAGGGGCAATAATTATAGAAAACGATAAATAGCCATTTAAATGGTTAGTCCTTGCAATGAGGCAATATAGCCATGAGGTAGCCGGATAATCGGGGCAATGAGGCAATGACATAGCCGGATAGTCGGGGGCTGTATGTGCCTGGCGTATTACCGGGACAATGATTGCCCCCTCTAAGGCTCTGGCCCTTCATAAACTAACTCGACGTGCCACGGCCTTTCTTATCTTTCTGCTTTTATGGTTCTCCTTTCTGCCACCGCTCGTTATCTTGAGGTATTCACAGCCGCAAGGTTCTAAATCCAGCGAAAGAAAGAGAACTGACTTCGGGCTTCATAGCGAAAAAAAAAAATAGTTACGTAGGTTATTTCTCAACCCGCATCTAAATTCATTCGCATCATCTAATGTAAGATCCTTTATTCGAGGAAAATTCTTACTCAGTATAAACAGCAAACAAAGAAGGTATTACTGTACTTATTAAAAGAATTAGTTTTAAATTATTATTCAATTCAATTACCTTTGACAATCATGTTTAAATACATATATTGAATAAATAGCTATCGGCCTAATTCATCTCTATTTATCAAGTTTAGAATAAATTATTATAATTCATGTATGCTATATTATATAACTGCATGATAAATTTGCAAAATCATAACACTGGCCGTTTTTTCTCAATTTCACGTCATTTTTTGGAATATTTATTTATCTATCTGCAAATAAGTAAAATAAATTATGTTTAAAAAGTTATTTTCCTATATACTATTTTGTTATGTAGTTTACATCTCTGTAAATATTGTGTGAATGTGCTCTCTGATCTCTATTTTTTGAAATATAGGAGGACATAATGAAATATTACACGACAAAAAAAAAAAAAAAAAGAATTATTGTATTGATGAGAGATAGTTGATTGTGTATAGGAAGGAGATGATGTTCGGGGGGTGCGGTCAAAATATAACACAAGTTGAAATAACTTATTTAATTGTGCCAACATTTAAGCCAGAATTTCTAGCCTTCATCAGGGCACAAAGAATAAGATAACAACCAATGAATACAAAACATAAATAAATAAATGATATGAAGTAATAAATAAATGCAAAGAAATATGAAGATATTCATATTACTTTGGATTATATCACTTCAAATTTTTATTTTATATTTTTGATTTTGTTATTTTTACTTACTTATTCAATCACCTATACATATATTTTATTTTCTACTTCTTTCACCAGTTTAATTTTATTAATTTCAGTCTGTACAATTATTTATTTTATGTCATTCTATTTATATTTTATTGGAAGATTATTGATTGACCGTGAGTAAAGATGAAAGGAATATGGTCCGGGTGCGGTCAAAAAAACTCAAATAGTAGAAATATACTATTTTAATGAGCCAACGTTTCACCCCACGTTGCAGGGCTTCTTCAGGGCTAAAAAAAGATACAAACACATAGTTACATAAGGAAAACAAAAACGAAGTGTATTTTATAAAAGTGTATTTTACACTTATGTTTTTGTTTTCCTTATGTAACTATGTGTTTGTATCTTTTTTTAGTCCTGAAGAAGCCCTACAACGTGGGGCGAAACGTTGGCTCATTAAAATAGTATATTTCTACTACTTGAGTTTTTTTGACCGCATCCGGACCATATTCCTTTCATCATTTATATTTTATGTTTTGTATTCAATGGTTTTTATATTATTCTTTATTCTTAGCCCTGATGAAGGCTAGAAATTTTGGCCAAAACGTTGCCACAATTAAATAAGTTATTTTAACTTGTTTGTGATAAACTTTGACCGCTTTCACCAACCATCTATTAAATATTTTAAGAAAAATGAAGACACAATAAAAATGACTTTGGGTGAATAAGAAAGAAGAGCTTTTTGTAATCACTTTTGAACTTTATTTCTGAATGTCTTTGAGTAGGTAGAATAAATATTATAAAAGCTATGAGGAAGAGAAACGATTATAGTAGATTTATTGTATGGTACAAATATGTGGGGAGAGAGAAATGAGGAGGATGAAGAAAAAGTAGAATAAAATAATTTTAATATATAGTTCAAAGACAAAAAGAAATCGTGCAGAAACGAGTATGGTAGATGAAAGGGTCTATAAAAGCATGCAGAAAAAAGTGTAGGTATACTTCGATTAAGCATACACAATCGTTACATGATATCGATTACTGCAATGCAAGAAAAACAAAATTGCCAATACACTTTATTTTTTTAACGTTATAAATTATTATTCTAAAAATTCCTAAATTCCACACCTACACCCGTGAATAAGTAAGTGTAGTAGATATGGTAAAATTCTGTGTGAAAGTGAAAAAAAACAAAAACAAAACACTACAGCCACTTTTAATTTGTTTCAAGAAACCTATGCCCAAGTGGTAAAAATTTTGTGAATGTGCGTGTCTTATGGTCTTATGAGATATATTTTTTCATAACAGATAGAAATCAACATTTTGTGAATTCATTTTGTCGAAAATCATGAAAACTATTACTCCTACGAAGATAATCGTAATAGACTACTTTATAGTTCTTTATATTAGCTTTAAATCAATTGTTAATAGACATTTGTACGTAAAATGATTTTTGAGGCATAGATTTCTTAAAATAAATTTACTAACTACTGATGATTCTTCAGTGCATTTGTTGATGAAATGTTACTTTTTATAAAGCTGTATCTTGAAACTATTTGTTAAATCCAGCGTATATATTTTAGCAAATTTACTCTTCTTAAAATGATTTTCTATTATGTTTTTTAGTTTTGTTGATTTTTTTAAAGATATGGAGCTCAGAAAGAAAAAATATTTTTTATAGACGTTTTTAAACAGCCGCTATTTTTTATTCCCTCGACCTATAGTTGGCAATCTCATCATTTTTTAATAGTAATTCCACATAATTTTCATTAAAGTAATTAAAAATTGGGGTGAAATAACTGCCTTTTTTCTCCTCTTGGGCTCGTGTTCTACTAGGACTATAACTGTCTGTTTCATAGGCGAGATAAGTAAGGCTACCTTGGAGGGCGGGAGTTGTGGGTTAAAACCCACGTCTCCTTTTCTTGGTTTAACTTGATGTTTCAAACTTGATATCGGACTGATTCAACTAAATTCCAATGAACCAGGCTGCAGTGACAAGGTACCTTAAGGATCCGTCGAAGAGTTCCTGGGGCCTATAAACAATGGAAAAACGCTGGCTGCGGTGAGTTGATGCCGAAGGGTCTTGCAAAAGATTTTCAGTTCACTGTAAAAAAAGATTTGTAAATTTTTTATTATACGACAACTTGAAACTTTATAAACAGATAGTGTTTATTTTATATAACAATTGAAGAATATGCTGTTTTTCTATTAAAATTATGAAAAATGTATTAAATGAGGTCTGTAAAAACAAAGTGCCAGAAAATGAGTGAAATGGGGTTTATTTTACACTTTGCAAAATTAGAACTTTTGAAATTCTGTATTATATTACTTTTATCATTCTCTCAATAACTATACACTGATATTCGAACAGATTAACTAAAATCAATTCTCATGTTAGTTCATTTTGTAGCTTGACTGTTCCTATGATCCGTTCCAATGTGTAACGCGGCCTGTAACCGGTTCCAAATTATCTAATAATTAAGTCAGGTGATCGAGAACTGAACCCGAGCATGTCCCACGAAGAGCGATCACCATCTCCGACCTTTAGCGAACAATAGTTAAACGCTTCGCTATCTTAATTAACCTATAATAATTTATTACTCCAACAGATAGGGTGGGCGGCCCTATAATGTAATCCTTCTCATCGTGTGCTGGGAATCGAAAGTGTGTTTGCTCATCAACTCGGTCTCTTGTGTAACGAGATTATACAGGAACTTATGTCATCTAAACCATAAAAAATAAAATAAATATCAGATATACATATTTAAAATTATATAACGTAAATAGACGAAGTTATACGTCAGTCTGTATTGATTTATTCATTAAATCATTCTATTTTATTAGTACTATTGTTTGTTTTTTTAAAACTTATTTATCCATTCCTTTGATTCTATGTGCTGGTCTTATTCTCGTAAAATGTATCTATTTGTTTGTTTTTGGTAAACTGATCTACTGCTGTGACTATGAATGATGGTCTGATCTCACATTGCTGTCTAATATTGAAATTGTTTAGCGGGTCACTGAAGAGGATCTAGGAGGGTGAATTCCGGAGAGCGAATTTGTTGATCGGGTGAATTAAAAAATTGTGAAAAGGTGAAATTGGAGGAGCAGAAATAAGAAAGAAAAATAGGAATGAATTGAAAAATTAGTATTTGTTGTACAGACCGAAATTGATTATAAAAGGAAACTGTAGGGGGAAAAAATTGTTTATTATATCTCTTTATATCTGTTTATACCATGTATGTGTAATTTATATATTTCCGATTACGGATTGATAAGTATGCTGTGTGAGATAGCAACCTGATGTATTTAGGCAGCATAGATATATAAAGTCTTTTTCTATCTCTCTTTACTGGAATAATTTAATTATCTTTAAACTTTCAAAAGAAAAAATACGAAAATCAATGTTGACATTTAAATTAAATTTGTATATCATAATAAACATCTATTAGATCTAAATCATCTTATTTTGTTGACATCTTAATTTTACACTAGTTTAAGTTTGGAATATTTAAATATAGCTATTTTACCAAAATTTTTCTCTGCACAGTATTTTTCCTATGGATGGGAGTAGTACCCTGCAGTATACAATGTATTACCAGAAACAAATAGAATTCCAATAAGACGTTAGAAATAAAACAATTAAACAAAAAAAAACTTCAGAATTTATTTATAATTCCAAATCAAGAAACGTAAAAAAATATTAAATGTTAGATAAAGACCTAATAAGTCATTTTCCTAGTAAATTAATACGTGTACAGGATGTACTCACACTAGTGTTTTCTTAGTTACCTTTTTTATAATATTTTTTTACCTTCTACTTTGTCATATATAAAATACGGAAGGGCTATTCTATAGGTATTCAATCTATTCTAACAAGTGTTAAAGACGACTTCTCATTCCGTGGGGATACCAAAAAGTCAAGGCCAGAACCTTACCACCGCTGCAGCAGTTACATGAAGTTTTAACTCCCTTGGCTACAAACAGCCACTGATGAGTTCAGCTATAGTTCAGGATCTTCCCTTCTCTTTTTAATGCAAGCAAAAACTGAAAAATTAGAGATTTGAGAACTTAATTAAAATTCTAAAATTTTGATAAAACATTTAATTCATTGCATTACATACTAAAATACAGAATTAATAGTTAGTACTTGAATTTTGCATTACAAATTTTAATGTTTTTAATAATTTCAGTATTTTCATGAAAACCTGTGAAATGATTATTGATTATGCAAAAAAAGAGACGCATTCTACAATTGATGTATGAAAATGATTATAAAACGTTAAAGTTTCTAGTAGATGTACTATGGTAGAATTATTATATCATTATAAGGGAGTTGACCGGTTCATATAAAGATAATAGGAGAGAGATATATTATCTGTGTTTAGAGCTAAGATGAGCCGATGGCTCACGAATCAGCTAAATATTGGCCAACGCTCTAATTAGAACGTGATCATTGAGAGAGCTCTACGAGAGAGAGTTTGCCGCTCTGTTATTTATCAAATCCTATTCAAATAGTATCCGTGGGGTCATTGTTCGTAATGAATTGGTTCCGTATCGTATATCATGTTCCAACGGTCTGCCTCTTAATATATCTCTAATATCTTCTTCACTTTGTCACTAATTGATGTTGTTTCCCATGAGGGTGCTATAAGATCAATAATATCAACTTATTCTATCTGATAGTTTTTTCGATATATGGAAATATCTATATTAGAATTTGATAATTAAAAATTAAAAAAAAAAATTATTTATTGCTATTTACAACTGTACATTATAATACATTTAATAAATTTGATCTGAGTTAAATTGGAGTGCCACAGGCGTGTAGAGAAACTACCAATTGGTAGCACTCTAATGACGTGTTACATTAGCAGGTCTCGTGGCCATCTTCTTTTCAGGAGCCTCAGAGGATTGTCAGGAATGTAAGAGGAAGCAAGGTTAGAAACTAGTGGGTTTACCCAAACCACCCGGTTAGGGACTTTTTAATGGAAGGAGTGATATCTGATTCGGGTTAGATCGGTAACATATGGAACATTAAGGTCTTTGTATGATTTTATTTGTGACAAAGAAGGAGCATCGAAGGTTTTACGAAGGATTTTGGATTGCAATGATTGGATACGAGAGGAATTCGAAGGTTTAGTGGAGCCCCAAAGCTCAACTCCGTATGCCCAGATTGACCTTATTACAGTCATGTAGATTGTGTCAGGTAGTATTTTGTAATGAATTGGAAGTTTAGACCGTTTGTCTAGTAAGTGCTGTAAAAGTCGAAATCGACGTGAAGTTTCCTGTCTTTTCAGTCTTGTGTGAGGATTTCAGGTTAGTCGTTTGTCCAGATGTAGTCTAAGGTAGCGGATTTGTTCGACAAGGCTAAGATCAACATTATTAAAGGAGACTGTAGTGCAGTCGGTAGATTTACGACGAAGTGTAAAGGTGCTTTGATGGCATTTGGTTGGATTTATTTTAATCCTTCAATTACGACACCATTCATCTAGGGCTATGTTCAATTAAAAACAAGTATTAAAAAAAGGTTTAAAAAGGTTCGAAATCAGAAACAAAACTAAATAAACGTAAAATAAAAAAGTGGACTATGGATATGTTCGGTTTGTTATTTAGAGTGGCAATGGTCATTTGGTTTGACCTAACTCCTCAATAACAATATACAGTGACACTTTTATGTAACGGGAACCCAAGGAATTTTGTCCGTTATATTGAGGTTTCCGTCAAAAAGAGGTTAGGAATATAAAAGAAAGTTGACATCTTAGTTTTGAAGAAAAACTGTAGGCTGGCAACGGAACATATGATATGTGAAACTGGAAGATACCTGTATTATTTAAGTACATGTTCGATTTTTTATCACTTAAAGAAGCTTTTTATTTAAACAGTTTCAAAATAGGCAGGTTTAAAATTGCAATTGTCTTATTTATGGAGGACCCTGCTTCGAAAGGTTGGAAGTACTGTTTTTTATTTCTAGACGTGAAAATGGTAATAAATAATTTATATTTTATGTTTTTATATTTATGCTATTTTATTTTTTTTTTAATAATGGTGTTTCTCGATGTTATATTTTTGACCAGTATGAATATGATGACCAATATGAATTTTTGACGTCTAAAGATTTATGTATTTTCTAATGCTTTTATTCACTCTTTAATATTCGACATTTTGTGAACTTATATTTGCTTGTTTATCATTGAAAACCTTAGAGAGTACAGCAAAGCTTGCACAGAAGAAATTCAAATGTTTGTTAACAAACGTTTCTCAACCTATCCAAACCTGATAAATTGTCTTACTTATACTATAAAGTCCAAATTAGAGATAAACATAAAGAAAATCTTAAGAAATCTGATCTCAATTACAAAGGTTTAAAATGCTCATTAAGAGAAGTATGTAATGCAAAAGTGCAAAAATGCTATTTTTAAATAAAACTTATTTATATCATATAACCTTAAATTTTGAAGAATTAGTAAATAACTATGCTCTTCATACTTTTTAATAATGAGTGGACCAATTACCTTTCGAAATGGATGAGGAAATGAGAAGAGAAAAAAATAAACAAAACAACCAAGTTACTCTCTTGATTTACTTTAATTTCAGTTTAGATTAATATAATTTCTAAATAACATAAATTTTCTAACTAATACGAAATAATAATAATCACTAGTATAATAACTTGTTATTTATTATAAGTTTTCGTTAATGATCTATATATTCGGCAAAATATTATTATATATCTTTTTCATAAAAAAATGACCCCAAAAATTTGTTTCTAGAATTGTGATTTTGATCATTCATATTTTCTGACTTATGCCCATTATACTAGAGTGCTACTAGGAATGAAAATAGGCGTATGTGTCCGTAGTGAAGGGGTTCGGTAATAGAGAGGTTCAAGTCCATTAACTGTATCTAGGATAAGGTAAGGATTGCCTTTTTTTGTATATATATTTGTACATAATACATACATAATATAATTACGATTGTCTGTTTTACACTATAATTATTTTTATTTCTACTTTCTATTCGACTTTCTTTTCACTTATATTTACATAATTTTAAAGCTACCTTAAATTCTTTTTTTGTATCTTGTTATCATACAACTTCAAAATATTTTTATTTGTGTTTGTATCCTATTAGCTCTGATGAAGCTAAACCAAGTGGGGCGGAACGTCAACAAAAAAATAGTTGTTACCTTTTTAGTTAATTAATTTTTTCAATTCCGAAAGGTGAATTATTTTATCATTAAAACAAATTTCAGAAAATTGTTGGAATTTATGTTAGATAATCTGTCTGTGAGAAGGTTTGTATGGAGAATTATTACGGGTAAGTATTACCACAATAAATAATATAGAAATTTCTTTTCTAAAACGGATTAATTTCAAATCAAGGTAGAGTGCTAAGTTGTGTGATGCGCTTTTAAGTTTTTTAAGTTTGTTTCTCTGTACACCGTGAATATATAGATATAAGAAACACTTTTGAGTGTTAAGAACTGTGCAGAGTATGCGTACTTCACAGTCAAAAGTTTTCATTGGAACAGACATATACTCTTTCATACCTAAAAACAAAACGATAATTTTTCATAAATAAAGAAAGGTATTAAATAAATCAATTTTATATCCAAATCAGTCTCAACACTTTATTTATTCATTTGTCCAACGTTTCGGCCTTTCTAGCCATCTTCAGGGACATCTAAACATTTAACAGCTTATATTACAACTTCACTTTTAAAAATTTACAATAACATTATTATTTACTATATAATATAACATACCTTCAATATAAAAATCCTTCTCACATTAATTTATATTTTCTATTTGCAGGTTATTCTGCCTAGGTCAATTTCTTTATTTAAAGTTAAAACCTATTCCAAACAGTCAATTATTAAAACCATATAACAAACCATTTATAACCTACCACTCACACAGGTCTGCCTTGTTTTAAAATTAATATATTTTTAAAAATTTAAATTGCATTTTTGTTTCAATCTGGTATTTATTCCAATTCTCAAATTTCTTTTATTAAATTTAATTGTAACTAGTAACAATTTCCTCTATTATTTTTATAAATTTATTTTGCTTAAAATCTCTGCATAATGTTGGTTTAAATTCTTAGTATCTGTTTTAAAATTAACTGTGTAATTGATGTTCTCTGATATATAAATTGATTCAAGTATTTTTCTTTTGTATAAATTGTTTTCTTTATGTAAAATTATATATGTTGATTTTTGGCTGTATGCTGTACAAGTGCTGTTTTATTTGGATCCTTATCTATATTTCTTGTATCATTCTCGTGTTGATATATTCTATCCCCCAACATCTGCTTAGTTTCACCTATATAGAATTTTTGAAATAATATAATTAAAGAAAGGTAGTTAATAATTGTTATTATTTTGTTCATGACACATGCATATAGTTCGTTATAAAAACTCACTCATCTATTTCAGCTTTAATAGTTTCTAGTTACTAGTTGTTACTTAGCCATAAGTTATTGAAGGAAGAAAGACATGATGACTTCGCTTAGTCGTTCTGCGTTCCTACATGATCAAACCATTTACAGATGTACTTATATCAGAGATACGTCTCCTTACTGTCCAAGCAACATTCCCGTCACTGTTACTGAAGATATTTCTTTGTGTAAAATCAGCGTTTCTAGTTACCTTATATGTGACTAATTATGAGCATTATATGGAATATAAAACATACTAATGATGATGTAATTAAATAGTTGTGCGTATTCGTTTAAAACTTTTCCACATATTTCCTGGTCTTCCCTTGTCCCCGTATGTGCATGACCATTTTAAACTACAGGGAAATAATGGTGCAACTATTGTTTCAGGAAGTTCTCATTGTAATTACAAACTTAATTTTTATCTGAGACGAATACAATGAATGACTCAATTTAACTTTCGCTTACTAAGTTATGAAGAGTCTAACGGCAAAACTCTCATTCTCTAATTTTCCGAATTTTATTTTAAACATGGAATTTCTAATGAGGTGTAGATAGTTGACCGTAGATTAATGATTGGAGAAGTTTGTCGGGGGGTGCGGTCAGCAAAGAACAACATAAATAAACAAAACCATATTTATTTATTTTATGCTGACATTTCGACCTGAGTTTCAGGTCTTCATCAGGGCTATAGAACAAAAGAGATAACAGCAACATTTAGAGCAACATACAATTGAAAAAGAAATGGAATACAAACCAATTTAAAATTATACAAAATATTGAATTAAATCATAAATGATAAAAAATTGATAACTGATAATTGAATTCTAATTGAATGATAATTTAATTGTGTTTTTCTCTCAATGTTGTTGTTATCTCTTTTGTTATTTAGCCCTGATGAAGACCTGAAACTCAGGTCGAAACGTCGGCATAAAATAAATAAATATGGTTTTGTTTATTTATGTTGTTCTTTGTTGACCGCACCCCCCGACAAACTTCTCCAATCAATAATGGAATTTCTAATTTGAATAAAACATGGTTTTCAATTTGCCTTTTTATATTTAAAAAAATGTAATTTTTGTTCACAACATTACTTTTTCTTATTTCTTTATATATAATTAAACCTCCTGTTTAAAACTGGTTTGTTAATCAATTATAATAAAAAATATGCATTTAGTCTCAAGATATTTATTTTTTAATTACTCCATTCCTAGTTTTGTCCATCCCAGCCATTCTCAAGGATAACTTATTAATAATATTTATTATTTTAAAATAAAGACGACTCAGCCAACTTTACTGACTACTCAGTAGGACCTCAAATCTTTCAATAGAAAACAAATAAATAATTTATAAGACTATCCTCAGACCTATCTGGACCTACGGGCTTGAACTTTAGGAAACAGCTAAACCTTCGAACATTGCCTTTCAGTCCAAAATCATTGAAACCATAGTCAATGTACCCTATTACGTTTCCAACAGTACACTACAACACGACCTTCGTATCCCTTTAGACCTTGACCTCATACCAACCACTTTCTCAGATTTCCATTTAAACCTTTCTAATCATCCTAAACTTTGGTTTAATCCTTATCCAGTTCCATGCATCCCTACAATCCACCCCGGTGGACGGTTGAAACGGCAGGGGTCATGAGACCTTTCGTAAAATAAAATCAACAATGGCTAGATGCTCCGCTCATGTAGAGTGATTGCGGCTTTAGCGCTCTTACTCAGCCTTCACTGGCTCATTACCAGTGACGCAGTGAGAAGGAAGCGCTGGGATCTCGAAGGGCTCTGCTCTACCCCTCATACGTAGGAAATAGAGTGGGCTCGAGGATCCTCAGGTCGAAATTGTATATATACATATATAAATTATAATTTATTTTACATTGTTTGATTATTAAGTTTATTTTATTTATTAATTCTTCTGTTTATATCGTATAGAGATTTTATTTATTTTTTGTCTCTTAGTACTATTATTGCCCAAGTTTCTGGGAGATTGCAATAATACTCATCAATAAATAAAGTAATTAAAAGAATATTTATAATATCATAGCTACAATATTATTTAAAAGTTACAGGTAACTCTGTCTATATCAAATTATACTTTAGTCTACCAACCTATTTTTATCCACTATTTATTTATTTTAATATTATTAAATTTATACTTTATATTATAACTTTATCAATCACTTTATCAACTATGTTTCTTGTCTGCAATCCTAGAGAATTTCCGGAATGGCTGGAACGTAGGAGAGGAGTAATAAGAAAATAAATATTTTGAGACGAAATGGATACTTGTTTTCTTTATATTTGAGGTACCTTGGTCTACATCTTGACAAACGACTAAGTTGGAATCCTCGCAAAATACAGGAAACTGCACGTCGATTCCGACTATTACAGCACTTACTAGACAAACGGTCTTAACTTCAAATTCATTATAAAACTCTGATCTACGCGACTATAAATAAGGCCTATCTGGACACACGTAGTTGAGCTTTGGGGCTCCACTAAGCCTTCGAATCCTGCCTTCACGCCTGTATCACTCTATTATAGACTTAAATCAAATTTACTGAATGTATTGCTATGTACAGTTGTAAATGTCAATAAAGTTATATAAAAATAATATTTGAGGACTTTAATGCTAAAATTAAAACTTGCTGGACGAATAATGTAAGTTTAACAGCTAGACCATGTGGACGATCAGGGGCAATATAACTGCAAATTAGAATTTTCTTCATAAATATACGATGTAAGGTCTTCTAGGTCAAAATGACCAAATATTCCAAAATGGAACAATGGCCATAAGGTATTCGAAACTAAAATTATGTGCTTTAAGGAAGTATACAGTATAAGTATGGGATGTTACAGAAAACTTTTCTGAAAATTGATTCAGTGTTTATGAAGCTGACCTGAGACACATCTTGGAAGTGGGTACCATGTTCTTCATTTGTTTAGGGGAAAACATGGTAATCCAAATCATTTCTTCGTTTAACGTGTGATATTGTCGTACAGTATCAAGTGCGTGTTCGACACACGTTCTTCTGAAGAAATAATTTGCAGTTAGGATTTGTGATCGAAGTTATGGTAGTGGAGGATATTGTGGATAACATCAAATTGGTCGATGAACGTCCGTGACAGCTAATTCGCTGACCCGTGGAGACCTCCTGTCTCCTCCCACGGTGAGCCTCCCTTCACACCTACCCTCTTAACAATCTTTCACTAATTACACATATATAAAAGTTGTTCCGTAAATCCTAAAGAATGTTTTCAGAAGTTATACAAGATCTTAAGAGCTACAAAAAATTGTGTATAGATTTGGGTCCGATTCTCTAAAGGGTAAGAGAAAATTGGTACTTTTTGGAAGTTCAGCTTTTTTATACATTTTTTGGGGGGAAGGAGGGAATAGGAACTATTGAAGATAATAAAGATTTAATTGCATCTTAGTGAAGTAGATAAAATAAATTTATGGTTTTAGATAGATCATGGACTATGATAGGATACCGCACACAGAAAAAGGAAATCAATGTTTTGTATTTTATGAGTTTTGTTGAATTCGAAGGGACTACTAAAAAACTATTTAAGTTAGGTTGAAAAACCATTGAGTGGTTTTAACTA
>NW_027109445.1:63833-71483 GCF_000696795.3 Halyomorpha halys
TATAAAAGAAAAATTGTCTAGTCTAAAATGGTAAAATTTAAAATTATCTAACAGACGGCTTATATTCACAAAACTTGATTTTTCTGCATTTCTGTGCCTTTTGGCCATTGTTTAAGTGAAATTTTTGTTTCTCTTGAAGCTTATTTATAGCTATTAATTCCTTAAATTTGAAACTCATCAATTGTAGTTTTTCTAAAAAGTGAACTTTCTTTGGCCTAACTAAAGCCCGAGAAAAATATTCTCAAGCAAACAGTGATTTATGAAACTTTCTGCTGTGGTTAAACGCGTGAAAATTAAATTTTTCTCTTATTCTCTAGAGAACCAAACCATAATCAATATTACCTTTTTTTAGTTCTTAAAATTTACCATCACCTCTGAAAATATTGCCTAAGATTTACGAACAATCCTATTTTATATAAATGTATATAATTTAGTCAAGCCCTAAATAGTGAAATAGAATAGTGATTTTTGAGTATGTTTGCAAAGTATAAAATTACTTAGTCCATAGAAGAAAGTTTTAAAGTATTTGAAAGTAGCTTTAATGTATTATATAAATATCTGTACCGGAGAATCTACAGTTAACTTTTGAAAGATACACAACACTGGGCGTGTATTAATGTATTTAAAAAAATAAGATTGTTGAAATGGGCATAAGTGCTTATAGTGAGTGAATCCTTCGGAAGCTAGCGTTGGACCGACAACTAGGGGATATATCGAAGCGTAGTTTTGATTGTATCGGAAACGAACCTTCGTGTTAACTATGCCTTGTATAACATCCTAATTAGGTTTTGAGAACTAGTATAGAACATTAGTAGGTCTGCAGTAGGTCCTGCCTTCAAGATAAAAAAGAAAAGTCCTTTCTTCGCAGTTCACCAAACAGTGAAGCCACTGGAAAAGAATTTCACTCTAGAAAGAAAAACTCATATTTTATTATTTGCAGAAATAAGCCAATGGCACTTGACAGTTAATTATATTTTAATCAAGTTTTTACGAAACGATTTTTAACAAAGTCTTAAGTGTCTGACATTTTTTTTTTTTTTTTTTTTTTATTGATAGATTTATTTATTGATAGATATTACAATCTGCCACACAGTTGTGGGCAATAGGTAATAGTGATGGATGATTTCATACATACTCAAATAAATAAAAATAAAATAAATAAAAAAAAAAAAATTCTCTTAAAATATATACAAACAAAAGAATAGACAAGATGAACATAATCAAACTGTCTGTATAAGTGTCTGAAATAGTACTAAAAAACAAAAAAGTGACCATGATACCTTATTATGCATCTTGATAACTATGAACTCATATTAATGTTAATGAAATAGATATGTTACATCTCACATGAACAGTTAAACTTGTACCTAGAATTTTTGCAGCTCTTGTAACCAATCCTGGAATGGATTTTTTTAAAACAGGCTCAAGGTTACGTGACTCTACATCCGTAGAAGGGAGAAGACAAGGGTCGCATACCTGTTTGCTATTAATTACTCGGACCGTTACTGCTACCGTTCTCAGCAGTTGAGGTTCGAGCCCACACCGATCATTTTTTTCTCAATTTTATTACAGTCTATGCAACAGATGCGTTGAATAACATGTCTAAACAAAGTTCCTTGAGTCAACTCTAGGTTTTCAATTACCTAATCAATTCAAGTGTAAAAAAAAATAATTAAAAATGAAAAAGATGAGACCATTACACCGGTTCGGAATCCGGATGCTATTAGAAACAGGAGATAATTAAATCTTGAAGAAAATCAACAAATGTCAATGAGCTGCTTAAGGGTGATTGGGGATGCTAGGAGAGGAGGAAGGAGCGCATGCCGCCCATAGTTCTTAGAAGCCTGGAGCCGGGAGTTGTGCTGCAAGCTGCAAGCTGCAAGGACTTTGAAGAACAAAAGGTCGTATTTGCCTCATTAGAGGACGTGATCAGACTGGAGTGAGCGTGGGAAACGGAATGGCCAACATATCTTCTCATAAAGCACGATGGAGGTGTCACTCACCTTCTGTGCTAGCCAGTTCCTCTTAATCAGTCCTACTCCTGGAATCCTCATGTGTACGCTCTTCCGAGTCAGTCATCAGTCATCTAGTATCTGCTTCATCTGCTGTCTACAAAGGGCAAGTTCTAATAAAAGTCAAATAAACCACAAAACCAAGATCTTCGAGAAAAATAATATATTTTGTAGACCAGACTAAATATCATATATTAAAAATAATAATAGTGTAAAGATTGTGTTGGGGCCAGAGCCTGCCTGTCCTAGGGACACCCTTACACTATGCCTAGAATAAGCTGGGTTTTAAGGATAATTAATTTGGGTTTTTAAATATTGTGTTGATAGAGGATGAAAAGAGAAATGAAGATGAGAAATAATAAAAAAAAGAGAAAGATTCCTTTGGATGTTCTTAAAACTAATAAAGCAAACAATAATAATAACAATGCAATGTAAAAAAAAAAAAAGTGGTAGAGGAAACTAGGTTCAATTTTGATAGAAAATAGATGATGTGACATAGCTGTCAGTGATTTTATTATCTCCTGAAGATTACAAGGTTACAAAACAATTTGCATCAACCATATGTCTAACATGGACTTGAAATTGGACTGCTCACAATACTATACTTATAACATTTACCATGTTAAAACTTTTTACATTTAACACATCATGACTGGTTTGTTATTTACAATAGTTTCACAGACTCAAGTTTTGGAATCTTACAATGATGTATTAGAATTTCCATCTTATTTGAATTTCACAATATTTATATGATACATTTAAAAAAATTAAGATTCAATTATCACACTACATTCCTTTCGATTGATTAAAAATTTAACGTACTAGCAAATTCTTCCTTGCAATGGACTGTTTCGAATTAGGAAACGTTTTTGACGCAACAGCTACGAGACTATTGTGCCCGTTAAATGTCGCATGAAATTTCGGAACCAGGCATTACATTTCTAAGGTTGGGTAGGTATATTGACTACATGGTTAATGGCCGGATACATTATGTACAAGAGAACATGGCTACTGAATACGGATTCGTTTCGTTTCTCGGATTAACGCTGTTCAGCATTCTCTTGGAATTTTCTTAGTCCTGAAGCACGTAGGAGGACCATTCATGGAGCCAGTGGCTCGTTTCCACACCCGTCTTTCTGACATGTCTCTCGGTCTTGAGAATAATTACTAACTTTTCCATCTGGTTTTAAACATATTTTTTATAGTGGATATTTGCAATGCATCTAAGGTCACTGTAATAGTATTTTGGGGTATATTTGATATAACAATAATATATGTAATATGTGTTACGGGGATGACGTGTGACGCTACTTAAATTACAAAAACCGGCTCCTATCATAGTGCCCACATGTCTTAGTAATTCGGAGAACAAATAATCATCACTTATCTTTCAACACCATCATGTCCAAATTATTAATGAATTAATTATTTTGGTTGGGGATCTATGCTTATTTATTTATTTTAATTTTAAGTTCGTAAAATCCTCAATGCTCCTTATTTTGTTACTAATAAAACCATCCATAAAGACCTAAATGTTCCTTATGTAACCGATAGCCCGAACCCGATATTATTCCTTCCATAATAAACTCCCAAACCCACTCGTTTCTAACCTTGCTTCCTCTTTCATTCCTGGCAATCCTCCGTGGCGCCTGAAAAGAAGATGGCTTCGTGACCTTATATTGTAAACTGTTTTTAAAGTTCTACTACTGGGTAGTTTCTCTACATCCTGTATCATATCATTATTTCACTATGATCAAATTTACTGGTTGTATTTTTTTATACAGTTGTAAATATCAATAAATAAACAAAATAAATAAAAAATAATTTTAAGTAGTACCCATTTTTTTCTATACACATTTATGGTGATTCAGTGGTAAACATAAAAAAACCTCTAATTTCAATAAATTACAATTTTCAAACTGTATTGCTCAAGGCGAATAATTTTTTTAAAAAAACTTAGTAAATGACGAATTAACATACAAAAAGCAGATACAAATCCAACAATCCTTTGTTCTGTACAGTTTTTGAGTTTAATTATTTGTTATATTGTTATTAATCTATATTAATAATAACCCTTCATATATTGTTGATATTAATCATCTTTTTAACAGGACAAAAGTGGTTCCTTCTTTGAATGTTCTAATCTTTAGTAAAAATACCCTAAGAATTGATGTGTAGCCAATTGATAGTTTGCATCCTCACCAGTGCTACTACAGTGGCAAGGAGCGTATATTTTATTGTAAATGGTACTAAACATTATTTTAATATTAATTGAGATTCATGGAAACTTGTTAAGATTCAGAAACGAGGAAAAATTCACAACTTTGTTTCAATAATTTGTCTAATTTTTTTAATTTAAAAAAA
The DNA here is from genome assembly GCF_000696795.3 of Halyomorpha halys. Lineage (NCBI taxonomy): Eukaryota > Metazoa > Arthropoda > Insecta > Hemiptera > Pentatomidae > Halyomorpha > Halyomorpha halys. The sequence goes on from NW_027109445.1 coordinate 68,210, forward strand.
TATTGTTCTTGTTATTTATATCCCGTAAAACCGATCTAGTACAAAAATTGATGCTGAATTTTATTTTTTTAAAAAAAAAGTATTATTGATAAATTATTAATGTAACGCCTTTTAAGTTTCCTCTGGTCTCCTAAGCGAATGGTTAAAAAGTGATATAGGACCGTCCCTAAATCGGATATAAATAGAACACTCGGCTATCGTGGGGGAGTATAATGTATATAAATATAATGTAAATTGTATATGTATAATGTATTGCATTGTATTGTTATGTATTACGTAATCATATAAAAAAATAAAGAGGTTTGAAAAAAAAGGATATAAATACAAATAAAACAAAGTTTCCTTCACACCCAGCTATAGATATAACATACCTCCTATATGTACGTACCAAATACCCACTAAAATCTTTACAGGAGAGTTTGAAAAAAAAGGATATAAATATAGTATATATTATTGTATTTTGTATTTAAATTAAAAAAATAAAGAGGTTTTGAAAATAAAAATAAATAAAAAGGATACAAATACAGTGTACAAGTTAAATAACCCTTAAAATACTGATGGTAGAAAAAGGATACCAATTTCTACTAACATATTCCTTGTACCTTGATTTCCTATTTCCTTATTAATGGAGGGTACGAAAAAAAAAAACGACATGACACAATCTCAAAAGATATCATAACAAAAAAAAGGCAATCATAACACAATCAAAAAGTTCTATCGTTGAACGGTTGAACGGTCCTATATCACTTTTGAAATATTAGCTGAAAACAGGAAAAAGGAGACTTTCATCGAGCAATATTTAAAAAGCGCCTGAAATTGAAAAAAACCCTCCTTTTAGCCTTAATTATCTGACTTTTTAAACAGACAATTATACCGAGAGGATCATAACATAAAAAAAAGGCAATCCTTCCCCGCTGGATCCACCCCGCTAAGACCCCAGGGGAGCTGATGGTCTGAATAAATGAACTTTTTCTTGCCAGATAATTATTTTTTTCTGCCAAAATAAATAAAAGTAGTGTATTTATTTTTTATTGACTGGTTACCAAGAAGAGGGTTGATTATATATTTTAAAATTTTGATTAAAAAAAATTAACCTTTATTATTGGGATAAATTTGTCTATTCTTGTATAGAATAGGCACTGTAAATCTGGTTTAATATGATATAAAATGATTTAGCGAGACATCAATCAATTTTTCACTCCATCGTAGTTTTCCTTTCAGTGTTATTGATCCAAGGCAGACCCTACGATTTCCTCCCATGAGGAGCAATGATCCTAGACAAGCAGTTACCCCCAGGAGGAACCGCTAAGGATGCAGAACCAGGATGAGAAGAAAGAGAACTCCCGACTCCCGGTTTTTTTCTCCCCTGTCACGGGTTGATACCCGGTCCCATCCGGACGTGCATGTTAAATCGCCTCTAATTGCCGGCCCTGGGACAATGCCTCTTGGATCGTTTCACGTTCTCCGAATCATCATTCCTTTTGCCACCGCCGTCTCAATCGGAATCCTACCGCTACATAAAGTTGTAATATCAGCCTACAATAGGAGAGTATCTGCATTATTCCATTGCTTATGGTTCGCATTTCAGATCTGTTTATGACTAAACTAACAATCAGTTTTAAAAAGAAACATTAAGAAACAGAATGCTAAGATTAATAAAATAATCATTAAATGTATATTAATTTTATGTGTATATTAATCATCTGTATAAATCGTTAGTTTACCTTAGTTTCATAATAACACGGAATTGTAGGTTTAGGGGGATGTCTGATGGACATACCCATTGAAATTGCAAATATTGTTTTATAGCTACATTTGGACCGACTGAAATTCGATTCCCGATAAAAAAAAAAAAACACTATAAAAATTAGGGTGAATTTCAGTTAAGATTGCGTCCTGTCCAGAAAATCTTCTCATTTCTTTACAAAGCACAATAAAATTGTTATAAAATTAAAAAAAAAAAAAAAATAGTTTCAAAAATTTGACAAAACTGCAATAAATTAATACGTATTTATTAAATTTTTATTTAAGGAATAATCTTAATTTATCATATCTTTCGTCAAATAGGAGCAGTATTTTGGAATATTACTAGGGGTAAAGAATTCTTTTATTTTTTTTTAGGTTAACATCCTTTTACTATTTAACTTAGAGGAGGAAAGACGGGTTATCCTACTGGTTACCAACTAATTCTAGGCAGAATGGGAAAGCTGAGGTTTATGTCATGGGTCCGCCGTGAAATAAAAATCTACCCGCTCAGGCCGTATTCGAACATGGGATGTTGATGCTTTGATACGCTAGACTACGCCGAGCTCATGTAAGAAATTTATAAAGGGGAGTGTTTCTTTTGCTGGTAAATATACAAAAAATATGGGAACTCATAAAAATCTTTACTTTTGAACGTTTTAACGCATTTAAGTGATTCATATCCTTAAATATGATATTTGGATAAAAGGCAAGCAAAATCGATATTAGGCAGAAAATCTAGAAATTAAAAAAACTACTCAATTTTTTATTGCTTAATCCCTCTAGACAAAAAAATCTATATTATCAAAAATGTAAGTTATTTAATCTTATTTAATTACATGTGATACTATTTATTCTGATTATGCAATTTTAGGTTATCAGAAAAAAGGGAAAAAAATATTTGTATAAGATATTTCTATTTTGTTTTTTCAAAGTAGAAATTCCTAACCAGCATCGTAGACAACGTAAATAAAGCAACTTTGTCGAGATGAAAAACTTCCTTTAGAATATTTATAATATTCTATATTTGTCTGTACTACGTTTCGGGTTTTCCCATTTTCAAGTAATAATATTCCTACAATTGTATTAATTTAACAATTCTTTTATGTCTACAATAATTTTTATTTTTTAGTTTACAGTATTGTTGATATTTTTGGTTATGTGGATTGCTTCTAACATTCTTCTGTTATTTGTGTTTTGTTTTTTAAAACTTTTTATTGACATTTATAACTGAACATAATAATACATCTAAATTTGATTAAGGTTATAATGGTATGATACAGGCATACAGAGAAAGTCATGCATAACCAGAAATATCAACAATACTGTAAATTTCAAAACTTTCCACTATGTAGACTTATTAAATAGGCTGGACATATAAGTCCACATATAAGAATAAACCATTGATAAATAAATATCGTATCCATGATAATTTTAGCTATTAGTTTCAACTATAGATAATTTTTGCCAATGAATAGGGGTATTCATGATCTATGTTAAAGCGTGTTAAATGGAAAAACTCGTGTTAAAT
>NW_027109445.1:76683-101430 GCF_000696795.3 Halyomorpha halys
TTATCATTATGTTATTTTATTTATTTATTTTTCATACAGATAGTTTGATTATGTTCATCTTGTTTATTCTTTTGTTTGTATATATTTTAAGAGTTTTTTATTTATTTTATTTTATTCATTTATTATTATTATTATTTTTTTTTTAATTTTAGTATGTATGAGATCATTCATCACTATTACCTATTGCCCACAACTGTGTGCAGATTGTAATATCTACCAATAAATAAAACTATCTAAAAAAAAACAAACAAAATTTTGGAGCCAAAACCCATTTAAAAATTGGCGTCACTTGTAAACTGATGGTTTAGTCTCTCAATAACTGGTGCACACACAGTTTAAATTATTAATCCCTCACTTGGTGAAAATATCAAAAATCTGGCTTTAGGTAACTTCGCTTAGCTCCAGTAAACCTGTTCTCGTTTCTATTCCTAAATTGTACAAGAGCCCAAGAGGAGACAAAACGCATCTATTTTACTCTAATTTTTAATTACTCTAATGAAAACTATGTACAATTACTAGTCGAAATTTATGAGTTTGCCAAGAATAGTTAGGGGGAATAAGAAATAGCGGCTATTTAAGAAGTTAAACAAAATTAATTTTTCATTCGGAGCACTATATCTTAAAAAGTAGGAACAACACAAGAAAACCTAAGAGAACGTCATTTAAAGAAGAGTAAATTTGCTAAAATATGAGCTCTAATAGAGTTATTTACGTTAAATAGTTTTCGACATATAGCTTTTTAAAAAGCAACATTTCTTAAAAATGTTGTATGGGACGTACTGAAAGATTAGTAGTAAGTGAATGTATTTTGAAACATCTATATCTCAAAAACCATTCAACGTCCAATTGTAACTGAAATTAAAGCTAGTTTAATATACTATTAAGTAGTTCCTTAGATGTGCGTAAGACAATTTTCATGTGCAAAATTTATATTCATATGCGAATATCATAAAAAGATACCCCTACAAAGATACGTGTGATAAACTAATTTTTAGTAAGTTAAATTACCTTCATTTTTAATGCTGACAAACATATGTACGTCTTATAGTTCCAGAAATATATTTTTTTTAAAAATCAAACATTTTATCCGAACAACTAGAAATTAACATTTTGCGAATTTTTTATGTCAAATATCATAAAACCCACTACTCACAAAAATAAACGCTGAAAACTATTTTATAGTAAATTTAACTGAGGCAGACATCTGTACTTCGAATGGTTCCTGAGATAGATATTTTTTTCATAAATCAAACTTATTGTCTCAACAACTACAAATCAATTTATTTTAGTAACTATCATGAAATCTACTACTCCAACGGAGATAAACGTCATAAACTACTTTATAGTACATTAAACTAGCTTTAATTTGAGTGCTAATAGACATCTATACGTCAAATGGTTTTTAAGATATAGATGTTTCAAAATAAATTCACTAACTACTAATTTTTTAGTACATTTTTATGTAATGTTGCTTTTTAAAAAGCTATATCTCGAGAACTATTGCTATTGTTGTTGGTAGTTTTAAAGATATAGGGCTCCGAATGAAAAATTATATATTTTTAACATTTTGAAACAGCTACCAGTTTTTATTCCCCCTACCTATACTTGGCAGACTCATCAATTTTGACTAGTAATAATACATAGTTTTCATTAAAGTAATCAAAAATTGTGGTGACTGCCTTTTTTTCTTCCCGGTCCTTGTACTAAAATGTCTCGGTTTTATTTACTTAAATCGTAATTTAATTAATTAAATTTAAATTGTATTTACTTTTCAATAATAAAGTAATTTGAAAGAGCAACTCCTATAGTAATTTCGGAGAACCTGACATTTTCTGTGGATTCTTCCCGGCATGTGTTGTTTTCAGTACAATTTCGGTAGGTCCCTCCACTCTTCACTCTATCTTTTTGAACTACATCTGTAATTATTCCTGGAACCACAAGAACATCGACAGTAGGTACGAGTTCAGTATTATTCCTGTTTTTTTTTTCATAAATTTCTTGATATCCCTCTTCTTTTAATTTGAGATCACCACTATTCTGCTTAAAAAAAAAATCGTTATACTAAAGAAAATCCGAAAAACCACTTTATGAATATACGAATGAGTAAGTACTAGATTTAATACAAATTTTAAATTAAAACAGGGGAAGCTTCGAGCAAAAATTTCCTTTCACACAAGCAACTGTTATTTTGAAAACTGAGTTTTCAATTTTTTTTTTTCAAAAAGTCATTTTGCTCTTCAGTGATCAATAATGATTAATTTTGTTGTTTTAAGACATTAAAATCTGGATGATTTGATCAATAAAAAGAAAACAAATTTTGTTAGGCTAGTCTTACAGTTTTGTATGGAGGATTAGGTAACTGGCATAAATACTCGTAATTATATCTAGATAAAACCCAGGGTTTTATTTAGGTCACACTTGTAAAGTTAGTTACCTAAATGCATATAAGATGATAAATTAATTTTTCTTTTTAAATCAACTTTATATTATCAACGCCAAAATTATAATTATAATCACCATTATTCTGCTTGGAATAATAAAATAGTCTAATCAATGTGTTCATCTATTCTTATTCTTTGTTACAAAATATCAATTTTTTTTTTATTTTACGAAAACTACTTATTAAATATTTCACACTGTTTCTTCTCAGTGGAGTAAGGTAGGTGTCTGCCACCCCGGGAGGAGGAAAATTTTGCCGCCCCTTATTGATCTATTTGAACTTAAATTACTGAAATATACAGTGATTCTGAAGAATTTTTCCGCTAGAACAATCATATTTATAGTGAATTTTATTGCTTACAAATAGAAAAATCATGAAATAAAATGATTACAATTTTTACAAGATATTTATTGTAAAATTTTACTATCCCCTAAAATTGCTGCCTGAGCTGGGCCATCCCTCTCCAATAAAACGTCACAGAACAGTTTTTCCTACTCACTAAGAAATCACCTCCCAATTCTTCACGAGGCAGAAGGACTGTATACCTAATTCTTGTTTGGACATCTTATTTAAGATAAGCCATTTCCTGATATCTCTTTTATCGCTCTTGTGCTCTATGCAGCTTTGCACACCATAGTTTGCTGCAGTATTCGAATTCTTCTGCTTTTTTTGTGTATTTTTTTTTTCATGACCCCCTTTCTTGTCATTTTCGACACACTGAGAGGTTATTTAGGGGTAGCCAAACTATTCCACAGAAATATAAGTCGAACCCCCAGACCGGATTCGAAACGACGCCGCTGCAGTCATAAGGTAGTCGCTTAACTTCCTCAGCTATAAACGGCCCAATTCTCCTGCCTAGTCATTATCAACGCAAATGATTTCTGAGTATGAGATTGAAACGTTTCCCAATGAGAATCCGTCTCTTCTCGTTTCTTTCGGAACATCATATGCAAACATAGGATCTGCGGATCCTAAAAGATTAATTGGAGGCATGTCTTTGATGATGCACACAGTATCCTAGGACAAAGTGCCAAGAGCTCGGAGTGACACGTTGGGCACTTCTTCGATTACGGTTAAGTGCTTATGTCTAACGGAATATTTGGTAATTAGAATTCCAAAGGTATCAAACTTAAAAAGGGTGCACAGTATAAATCTAAAAAGTCAATTATTGATTGGCCGTATGAAGGAAGGTGGTCCAGATAAAAAAATTAACTGAAATATTATGAAAGTTATATCATACACTAACGTGTTGCACCACTATGCAGGGCTCTATAGTTAAAACAAATAAAAAAAATAATAATATTGTAAAAAAAGGTAGGAGTACAAGTTGATATGAAATATAATGCAAACAATAGTAAAAATCCAAAATGATTTAAAAAACTATTGTGAAAGTTATATTAAAATAAGCAGTATAAACTTTTATTCAATTTTCTATATACATGTTTTATTAATTATATAATTTTTTAAATATTATTTTATAGTCCTACAGTAGTTTAGATTATGTTTCATACCATCTGTTACTGCTACCCTGTTTACAATATTCATAATTTTTGCATACTTTTTTAGCCTTGATGAAGCTATAACGAATCGTTGCTGCATAATCGATTTGTTTTGGGCTGTTTGAGCTATTTTATTAATCACCCGGATTATTTTCATTCAATAACCTATATTATTTTTTTCAAGATTTTGTTGTTCAAGACAATAACAAATTTCATGCTCCCATAGATTCACTTAACCATTGTCTTTCATCCTTAAATCTCTAAGGCGACTGAGAAAAAGATTAGCACGAAGCTTACTGAAGCAGAATAATAATTCTAATACCATTAGCTCATGTTTTCACAATAATATTGCCATATATGTAAGAACAGTATGTTCATAGTTCATTTAATTATCATATATTTATTATAGTTGTAAATATCAATAAATAAAAATATTGTTTATCAACCTTCGAAAGATAGGGACGAATGCCATTATAAAAAGACGGGAGAGTTAAGATGGCCGAAGGTGGGCGGGGAGTACTTATGCTTTGGTCACAGTTATGATGCCTTGTTGAATATTTCCGCACGTAGGAGATCCATTGTGGATCAAGAACCCCATGCAACGGTAGGCTCCAATCACGTAACATATTGGCTACTAGCTCAAATACGTTCCTCTTCCCACGGCCATATCGCCCCGGGTCCGAGGATCCACTGTCTGTCTGGGAGCGAGTCGACGTGACGAGGTATGGGCACTGCGGGGGCTCCGTATCGACACTTCCGAGAACGAAGAAAAAAATATGACGTTTTGGACCGTAAAAATACTTCATATAGAAGTGTAATAACGCACGTGGTTCTGGACTGAGTGCTATTGCGAAAAAAAAAATATTATGCTACAAGGAATTCTTTTATGTATCTCAATTACGGTCTTCCGTCATATTAAAAGTTCTATGACATTTTATTTATTGGCATTATTTCAAGTATGTTTTTCTTCACTCACAAAAATAGACAGTGAATTTATTTTCAAATATCCAAACTTCACCTTAACTTGTAGTGAGTTTACACCGAGCGTGCACAATATTGCAAACGGATGAGCTTCGCTGGTGTTGACACTAGTCACTCACATCTAGTTTCAGTAATGAGTCGTATAATTATATTTAAGTTAACTTAGAGGGAGGGTGTAATGACTGATAGTAATAAGTTTTTTTTTTAGTATGTTATGTATATTTCATGCACGTAACCGGTTGTTGTACAGTGAAAGATATGTGAGACCTTTTGTAGCACAGGTAGTTGAGGCGTCACTTTAGCAACCACGTAATTATTGCGGCATTAGAGATTGACGTTTATTTCCTGGTGGTCTCTCGAAATTAAAACAACCCTCCCAATCTGATTAGAGTTGGTTAGTTATCTGCAGGATAACTCTCTACTCTCTACCTTCCACCATTTGGCAGGAATGACTAGGTAAGGGGTATATAAGAAAAAGTCCAAGATATGAGGAAGGCCATCGTAGCGTAGAGTGCTGTCGTCACCTCAGCAACCTCGTGTCCATATCTTAAAATTACTGAGGAATCCTCATCTGATTAAAGACAGTACTTACTGTGTCAATTTTATAAGTGTAGGTCGTTTGTGATAAGTGAAAGAACGTTGGGGGATATCCGTAGTGTAGATGTAGACTTAGTTCAGTACCTTGAAAACCTTCATGCAGTTTGTGAATAAAATGAAAATACAATGAGGATAATGATATTAAAGTATAAAAAAAAATTATTTATTTTACTTTCTTCTCTAAAGTAGTTGTGGCTTCATAAAAATTTGCAGCGTTTGAAGATAATGGAAGATGCAACAATGCAATTTAAAACAGTTATATAGAGGAAGCAAGGGGTGGAAACAAGATGGATGCCAATTAGATTGTATATGGGAGGATGCGATTATAACTGCGATGAGTGATGATCCCATAAAGGCTGGATGTGCCTGGACAATTCATGTCCTGTGGCGGTGGATCGCTGCCAGAACCTAGCTCCCTCCCCCCAGGATATCTTCGCTCCCGGTTACAGGACATTTACCACAGCTCGCTTGTTTACTCCTTGGCAGCGCCCACACTGTCCTCCCATTATTTGTAATCAAAATAACAATAGTAGTTAATACCTAGTACCACCGACGGGGCCAATATTTCAAACAAAAAATAGATGACAGCCCCAATGGGTTAGTTCTGCCCTGTTTATTTAATGTTTTTGTTTTTCTTAGAAACAGAAATAAATAAGCATACAATAAATTTTAAAAGTTGTATTAAATAACGTACATATACCTTGATATTGTCATATTGGCCAATTTCGGCCATTTTGTGACTTATACTACTTTATTCCGCTTCGTAAATATATCATGTTGTTTGTAGTGTGCACCTACATATTGTAAATAAGTTCCTTTATCAAAGAATAACTATTAAAAACTAAAAATTGTCTTCGAATCTTAAGTTTGCCAAAAAAATACAATAACTCTACTCCAACCACTGCACGCCAAATCTGATGGTTTCTTAACGACCCCTCTCCATTCGATGCTTTCATTTTTAGTGACAGATAGTGATCTATGTTCAGCTGTAAAACTTAAGTAAGTATTCTATTATCTTTATATTTTACGAATATTTCAATGTATATGCTTCAGAGATATGATAAAAATGTTCATTTGATCAAATTCCTAAGGCAGATGATCAGTTTTTCTAAGTAAGTGATTTGATCAAATCCTTCAACCGTTTTACTGAAGAAATGAAATAATATTATTTAGATATTAAAAGTATTTATTTAGTAAACCATGAATTATTAAATATAGAGTAGATAATATAATAATAGCCATTAGAGCAATTTTAGTTAATGTCATTAATAAATAATAATATTCATTCATTTTTATTAAAATAAATTTTTGTAGCATCTAAAGTAACTAAGTACGTTCCATTTTTTTTTTACCGGCACGTCCTTTTTGTTGTACATTATATTTTTGATTCTTTATAGCAACACTTCTAAAATATAATTTTAGTAATTTTCCAAACACTAAAGCAGTGAAAAAATTTAAAAAAATCTCTTTTCTTCGTTATTTCCCTACGACATATACACCGATATAACTCTTGAGAAATAGTGGAACATAAGAAGTACATTTAAAATGTAAATCTAACATCTAAAAAAGTATATAAAGTCTATATAGTGGAAATTTTAAGCGTTTTCCAATTCATAATTCCACTAAAAATGTATTGTTTTTAGCTCTTAAATAATATTTTTTATATAATTAATAACTAGTAAGGAACGAAGTGTTGACATAAATACGGATAAAGCAAAATATATGGTCAGGATCAGAATCTTCTGTGACATAGAGGAAATGCATTTGAACAGGTAGAGAGTTTTCAGTACGTCAATTAGAAAAAACGAAATTGATGAGGAAATTACTCGTTATTTTTCAATATCGAAATAGAGTTGCAGCTAATAAGGTTGTTTTTCAGGTTTTAGAGTTTAATGTCGAACGTATTCATAAACAGCTAATAAATGCTGATAACGTAAGCGGAAGGATTGCGCTGACTGGATCTTGAGGTTTTGGACGAGTGTTATTGGTGTTATTGAGATGTATGTATGGTATCGGCGTTGAACCTTCGGTTCACTGAACCATATTTGTTTGTGATTCTACAAAATTAATCATAAACAAAATGGGATATTATTCACATCAATATTTGAATTAATATTTATATTTTTTAATGTAATTAAAAATACAAAGTTAGAAGTTTTTAATTTCAAAATGTATATATGTGTTTTTTGATATAATGAATAGTAAAAAAAAAAAAAAAAAATTGTTATATATTTTATTCACGGATATTATAAATTTTAACTATATTGTATTTAGTGAACAACATAATTATGAGTATGGCACTCATCAAAGCTGTTGGAATCATTCGAATTCTTCTAGAATAATTGCATAATAATATGTGGAGCTTATAGCTCCACATGTTCTAAAAGAACATTATTCAAAGAAGTGTAAATTTGCTGAAATATTCGCCCTAATAGAGCTACTTACGTCCAATAGTTCTCGAGATATAGCCTTTTAAAAAGCAACATTTCATAAAAATGTACTGAAATATCAGTAGTTAGTGAATCTATTTTGAGAAATTTATATGTCAATAACCATTCGACGTACAGATGTCTATTAATACTTAAATTAAAGCTAGTTTAATGTACTATAAAATAGTTTATGACGTTTATCTTCTTAGGAGTAGCAGTTTTCATGATATTTGCTAAAATAAATTGATTTATAGTTGTTCGGACAAATTTTCATTTGCCAAATTTATATTCATTTATCATAAAAACTACTGAGTACTCATAATTTTAGTGGTAATAGACATCTATACATTAAATGGTTTTTGAGATATACATTTTTCAAAATAAATTCACTAACTCTTGAATTGAAATTGATCTTTTAGTACGTTCCATTCAACATTTTTATGAAATATTGCTTTTTAAAAAGCTATATCTCGAGAACTATTGAACGTATATAGCTCTATTAGGCCTTACATTTTAGCAAATTTACTCTACTTTAAATGACGCTCTCTTAGATTTTCTATTGTTGTTGGTAGTGGTAAAGATATAGAGCTCCGAATAAAAAATTAATTATTTTTAACGTTTTGAAACAGCCGCCATTTTTTATTCCCCCTACCCATAATTGGCAGACTCATCAATTTTGACTAGTAATTATACCTAGTTTTCAATTAAGTAATCAAAAATTGGAGTGAGATAACTGACTTTTTTCTCCTCTTGGGCTCTTGTACTATTATTTACTGCTCTAGAGATAGACACAAATATGCCTTCAGATTCGCAAGGTATGTTTGTAGCGACTCTACGTCTTTAAAAATAAATTGTGTATCTTAAAAAAAGATTACACCTAATAATCTATAAACTCTTCCTGAACCATTATTGGTTGATTGAAGAATATTATAAGACGCACTATCCTGCTATATAGTGCTAGTTTATGAGCCAATTAAAATTAGAAAAAAAAATAATGGAGTTTTGATTTCAACTGTATAAAGAATTATATTTGATGGACTACTTGAACAGTGAAGTCCTTTGACGAATGACTGCTTGCCAACTAATGAAAACTTACAATAAGAAACTTTATTCTTTAAAAAGAAGCAAAATTTATTTCTTCCCTTTCTCTAAAAGAAAGCTATAGAATTATACATGAGATCTCTATTATTACTCCACCGTTCAACTGGTAAACCTTAAATGGAAGTAAAAAATAAATAAATAAATAAAATAGAAATAAAGGCAGGAGAAAAAAGTGCTATATAAGACTCTGGCTCTGTGATGGCTGCATTATTAATTAATGGCTACTTTAGTAGGAAGTGCTAACTGCTACGGGGAACTATTTGAGCCAAATGGTAGTAGTTGTAGTTGCGGTCAGTTGGAGAAAAAAAAAAGTACACTACCCGTTCTTGATGCAATCCAATGCAATCTACGGGGCTACAACCCAAACCTGGTAACTAGTTCGTCTGTGGCTTGCGTGGGAACCAACCCGCACAGATTTTTATAGCTTCACATAAATGTTATCGAACCATAAATATCAAACTTACACATAAATAATATAGAAATAGAATAAAATATCTCTTTTGACTTTTTTAAGGGGCCTCTGCGACTAACTCGGTATAATATTAAATCCGAAGATGTACGTTCATATTTATCGTATATGCGTAATATAGATTGGAGAAGTTTATCGGGGGGTGCGGTCAGCAAAGAACAACATAAATAAACAAAACTATATTTATTTATTTTATGCCGACGTTTCGACCTGAGTTTCACGTCTTCATCAGGGCTATAGAACAAAAGAGATAACAACAACATTTCGAGTAACATAAAATTGAAAAGGAATAGTATACAAACAAATTTAGAATTGTACAAAATATTGAATTAAATCATAAATGATAAAAATTGATAACTGATAATTGAATAGTACAAAATTTTTTAATTAATTGATATTCGTGGAATTGTATGGTAGTAAATTGAAAACAGTGACAGATGAAATATAATATCATGTAGGTAAGAAGATATGTATAATATAAGATATGCAAGTAGTGTCTAAAAGAAAAACTGAAAAATTAAGTAAATAAATTGAATCTACAAATTGAACATTATGACAGACAATGAAAAATAGTGAGTGGCTTATATCTGAATTACATTGTGAGTATTAACTTATATACCTATTTTAAATATAAATATATAAAATAGGAAAAAGTAGTATATGGAGAAAGGGAATGAATAATGTAACAAATATGAGAACGAGAAGCGCGTAATATTGATGTATTAGTGAGAAAATTTTTAAATACCATCATTCTATGCTTCATTCTTATCGTTATTTTCACTTTATTCTGTTTAGCAAATTCCATTGTAATGCCATAACAAGCTTTCTGTTTATTACGAATCTAATAGTTTACTTTTACAAAATTATCCTAAAATTTATGAATAATAATTTATTTTATTTTATTTATTTATTAGTGTGAATGCACACTGTAATTCAGATATAAGCCATTCACTATTTTTCATTGTCTATCATATTGTTCAATTTGTAGATTCAATTTATTTATTTATTTTTTTTATATTATACATATCTTCTTACCTACATGATATTATATTTCATCTTTCACTGTTTTCAATCTACTACCATCTAATTCCACGATTATCAATCATTTTAATTTTGTTTACTATTCAATTATCAGTTATAAATTTTTTATCATTTATGATTCAATTCAATATTTTGTATAATTCCAAATTTGTTTGTATACCATTCCTTTTCAATTTTATGTTTCTCTTAATGTTGTTGTTATCTCTTTTGTTCTATAGCCCTGATGAAGACCTGATACTCAGGTCGAAACGTTGGCATAAATATGGTTTTGTTTATTTCTGTTGTTCTTTGCTGACCGCTCGACCTGACAAACTTCTCCAATCAAATTGATTTATAGTTGTTCAGACAAATTTCATGTGCCAAATTTATCTTCATATGCGAATATCATAAAAACTACTACCTCTACGAAGATATGTGCCATAAACTACTTTATAGTAATTTTAATTTCCTTTATTTTGAAAGCTGGCAGACATGCATGTCTCCTGAGATATATTTATTCAAAAATCAAAAAAATTTTCCGAAGAACTAGAAATTAACATTTTGTGAATTTATCTTATCAAATATCATTAAAACTACTTCTCCTAAAAAGGTTAACGTTATAAGCCATTTTATAGTAAATTTAACTACCTTCAATTTGAGTGCTGGCAAAAATCTGTATGTCTTATAGTTTCTGAAATAAAATTTTTCATAAATCAAACCTTTTGTCTGAAAAACTTTCTTTTTTTTTTCTTCACCACATGAAGTGGGCTATTACGCCATTTTCCCTCTCGCAGTCCAATACAATTTTACTTTTCATTTTTGTTGGCCCTCACCTGCTGAATATCTTTTAGACCAATATAGGTTAAAAGATGGTCTCCATCCATGTCTTCCATGTTGCTGGGAACTACGATGCCAATTCGATGGAGTTGTTTTTGAAGCAGATCATGTCCTGTTACAAGCGAAAACAAGCCATTCTCTCAGCCCTGCTAAGATTGCTAGGGATTCGTTTATCCTTATGCAGTAGGATCTCCCACTTCTTTCCTTCCGCTTGAACTTTGTGTTTAGCGCTTGTCCTGTCCTTACAATAAGACAACTAAAAGACAAAGTCTGAACAACTAAAAACCAATTTATTTTAGCAAAGATCATTCCAACTACTTCTTCTACGGATATAAACTACTTTATAGTCCATTAAACTAGATTTACTTTGAGTGCTAATAGACATCTGTACGTCGAATGGTTTCTAGGATATAATTTTGTTAAAATAAATTCACTGACGTAATTTTTATGAAATGTTGCTTTTTAAAAAGCTATGTATCAAGAACTATTGAACGTAAATAGCTTTATCATGGCTCATACATAAGAAAATTTACTCTACTTGACATGATGCCCTCTTTCTTAGGTTTTCTAGTGAATGAAAAATTAATTTTTCTTAAGGTTTTGAAACAGCCACCATTTTATATTCTCCCTACCTATACTGGGCACTCATTAATTTCGACTCGTCATTATACTTAGGTTTATTAAAGTAATAAAAAATTGGGGTGAAATAACTGCCTTTTTTTCTTCTCGGCTCTTAGACTATAAGTTATCGAAGTGTGATGTGAAATATAGGCATTCTTGGAAAACATGGTTAATTGTCAAATTGTTGTTGCAATTCTGGCAGTTCGGAGGCGTTTCTTTTTTAAATAAGATAAGAGTGGGTGAGCCTCGTGTGACCGATTCTCAGCCTTTGCCAAACTGCATTTGCGGCTGAAGGTACCTCACGGCTTGACGTCCTTTTTAATAATTTGTAGTTTATTTCTTGGGCTTTCATTCCACGAAGATCGCCACTTATCATCGATTTTTTTTTCGAGGGGTTTGCTCATTTCTGATGGAGATTAATTATTTATATTATATGTGTCATTACTTAGTAACTATACGGTAATGTGTCTGAAGATTAGCCCTCAAATGTTCATTATAATCATTTCTAAGGGAGTTGTCCGCGAATAAATTTTCATTTACAGCCTAGACTCCTTATGTTTATTAAGAAGGAGATTGAGGTCAAGTAAATTGAAAGTAGTTTTCAGCTGATCAATGGTCAATGTTTCAACCCACGAGCAAAAGTTTACCTCTTGTTATCTTTTTTAGTTGTACCCTGTATTATGGGTCTTCTAATTCACAAATGATCATCTATATATATATTTTTTTATATAATTCATTTATCGTCATTTACAACTGTATAAAAATATAAACAACAAGTAAATTTTCTGTAGGTGACATAGTGACATGATACAAATATGTGGAGAATCTATCCATTGATAGAATTCCAATAACTTTTCTCGAGGTCATCTTCTTTTCAGAGGCCTAGGAGCATTATTAGGTAATGAAGGAGAATCAAGGTTAGAAACAAGTGGATTTGGGTGGTTAGGAAGTTTATCATGGAAGGATTGGTATCTGGTTCTGGCCAAATCGGCAACAGATGGGACATTGAGGTCCTGATCGATGACTTGATTTGTGACAAAGTAAGGAGCATTGAGGATTTTACGAAGGATTTTGGACTGTAAGGATTGGATTCGGGAGGAATTTGATAGTTTAGTCGAGCCCCAAAGCTCAACTCCGTATGTCCAATCATCTATATATAATATAATTTATTTTTTATTCTAAATTAGAATAATTATGATAAAATTTACAAAATAAGCCAGCCTATGTAATAAATGAATGGTAATTATAAATAATTATTTATTTTTTCTACCTTGATTGGAATCGTAGAGGGCAGTAAAAGCCTTCCTAAATGACCCAGGAGGGACCGGCTGAAAACGAATTCATTTTGTTTTTTAGTCCTCCGGGATGGAAGAGGCGATGTAGCCTGTACTACCTGTATTACCTGTATTACCCGTACTCCTTGTATTACCTCTACTACCTGTATTACACGGTCAGGGTAGTAGCAATTATTGCCTCGGTTAGTAATTGCTACTAAACCCCTCCTCGCTTTCATTAAACATTTATTCCTTTTTGACCGTGACTCGGCCTCTTTAATGCTCGCCATCCCCCCCTCTCTCCCTCAATCGCTAACAACTATAATTAGTAAGCTTTTCATTAATGTAAAGAATTCCTGTTATTATACTCTGCAGTATTAATTGAAATAAGTCAAATTGGTTTTCCAGACTGTCAGAAGAATATAATGCGACATACCATCGTATGGGTCAAAATATGACCATATATCTTCTATGAACATTAAAAAATATGTTTACGAAATCCACTAGATTACTGTATGTTCTATATAAAATATGGTGATTCCACCTTTTCTTCATAATAAAAAAAAAAATCCCATCTTAGTAGTAATTCATCATCAAAATATCTAAAAATGCACCTGGGCCCTGTTTCATAATAAAGTACAAACTAATAGTATTAGTCTTGTAGATTTATCTTAATTCAATTACACAGACTTGTACATTAGTAACCTGTACTTTAGTATTTTTTAATTCCTGTAATATCACTAATAGTCATCCCTATAATGAAAAAAATTAGTATTAGTATTATTACCACACTAGTTTCTACACTTGTACTATGAACTAATACTATTAGCTTTCATTATGAAACAAGGCCCTGGATGTTATTACTGATGGATATGAAAACTAAATGTTCTAGCTCATCTAACGTTTACGTTTTACATACTCCAAAAAATAAGAATGCAATGCCTAAAATATATTGGCAAAATAATTAACATTAGAGTCAGTTAATTTTTAACGTAATCAGGAACATCAAGGATTTTGGATTGTAAGGATTGGATGCGGGTGGAATTTGATGGTTTGGTAGAGCCCCAGAACGCAATTCCATAAAAAGTTAGTATTTAAAGAGTAGTAGTTGACTTTAATATTTTTTTTTTCAGGGGGGTTCCGCTTCCAGTCATTACAATCAAAATCATACATAAAATCCTTGCTGCTCCTTATTAAGTTATGAATAAACTCATTCTCAAAGACCTTAACATCTCATTAGTTGCAGAATTGGCCCAAAACAGATATCCGTCTTTTATTCCAAACTCCTTACCCATCCTAACCCATTAATTCTTAATCTCTCATCCTTAAAAATCCCTGATAATTCTCCGAGACGTCTGAAAAGAAGATGGCCTTGGAACCTTCTAAGTTAAATTAATGCTTGAAGTACCACCTACGGGTGGTTCCTTCCCAAGATTTTCAAGTGTAAATGAAACATTCCACATATTTACTTACTGTATTCATTATTTGTACAGTTTTAAATTACATTAAATAAATAAAAATACTAGCTTTAATAAATAATTAACCCAACCCTGTTATTATCATCATAGTTTTCTAAGATAGGAAAAAGGAAGAAAAAAAAAAACAGAAACCGCATACATCAGGAACAGGGAAAACCTGTGATAATATTGAAAATCCATTTAAAGGTTAAAACTACCAATTTTGGAGCAGAAAAAATCATTTTGATTTAACGGAAATTGCCAAAATGATGAGATGATTACTTTACTGTCACGTAAATGATGCCCTTGTTGGTATTATAATCAGGACCTTGCAGCTAAAAAGTATGATCATTCTGTAAATATTTAAAACAAGATGTAATAATTTCAATGTAACAACAACAGCAAGTTTAGGAGTTGAGAATGTGCTGATACCTGGACCTTTATTGTCCAGTAAAATAGAAGATTGTAATCAAGTAGTTTGTGTGCTTGAAAATTTATTAAAATTTATTAAAAATTAATTTATTAAAAATTAAATCTGTACCGCTCCAATTTATAAAGAATTAGGGATGCAGGTCTTTGTAATGAAGTACTGTTACTAGAACAACGGTTGTGCAAAGAGGTGATTTTTTAGTCAGGATTACGCTCGACTGCCAGAGTTTTACCCAATTTAGGGTACTCGCTTTAAGAGGCTGAGTGAACCCCGCAGGGCTCCAGAACTCACAGGGCTGACTCACAGCTTCATTGAAACAGCATTATTAGAAAAATAAAATGTTTTTTTTTCTACATATTAGAATAAATATTTGTAATTTTTAAAAACTGCTTAAGTCCTTCCGCTTTGGAATTTTCCCTCAAAATCAAATGATAAACTATTTAAATATTTATATTTATATCTCAATTAATATTGAGATATATATAAAATATTTTTCTGATGAATATTTCCATCACTAATAAGACAATTTGAAATTCTGATAATAATATAAAAAATAATATTTTTGAGTGTACTTATCATCAATTTCACGATACATATATGTATAGTGTCAAATCTAATAATAGACCTTTTGTTATTCCTAATTTTAATCTTCGAAATTAAGATAATTACTTGGCGATATCTTTACAAGAATATTAACTTATTAATTAATCAACTAATTTCTTGAATCTGGGACAATAGATTAGAATAATTTTACTCATTTTACCTTATCTCAAGTAATTTGATTCGTTATTTGTCTGGATATTTAAAGAATTTCATTCTGATTGTCAAAACACTTTAATTTATTTTAAAACAGGTCATGAGTATTTGAGTGCTTGAGATAAGAAACCTTGTGAATGAACTGTTATCAATGATTTAGAGCAGAGAGAAAATTCAAATGGTTTAGTTAAGTTATTTTATTAAGTGGTGAAATGTGTGGAGACCTTAATAAGTGATAATCACAAAATATGGAATTTATTTATTTTATCATATTAATAAATGCTTAATTATTATTATATTAATATAATAAAGGCTTAATGAACCCGAAGGTTCAATGCCGATACCACCAAACGCTCTCTGCATACATCCTTCCATTGATGCCACTCCAAACTCTATTCCACTAAATCAGTTTAACGCAATCCTCCCATCTAAGTTTCGGTCTACCCCTCGGACGTTTACCCGTTGGTTCAGTGTTTATTAACATTTTAGGGGTCCGTTCGTTACTAAGCCCTATAACCTTACATACCCATCTTACACGCCGCAATGCTATAGCTTGAATTTTATTTACCGGGTGTAGGTCCCTTAATTCAGCGTTATTGTATTATATTATCAATTTTAATTATTATTCAGATATCATTAGTCCAGGTTCATTAATTTAGAAATTATTTCATATTTTTTTAATTAATTTAATGTGTTTATAGTTGACCGTTGATTAATAAAAACTACAAAAATTAACAAAAACTATTTTATTTGTGTTGACGTTTCGAGCTGAATTTTAGGCCTACAACAGGTCTAAAAAAAACAAAAAAAGAGTTTAAAACCATAGCTGAGAGAAACCGAGAATCTATTATAGGAGGAAATACGTATGAACAGGTAGATAGGTTTAAGTACTTAGGTTTTTTAGGGTAACTAAAAAAAAACAAATTGATGTGTAAATAAAAGCGAAGTTGAAGGCGGGTGGGTAATGCTTGTTATTTTTCAATTTCGAAACTGTTTAGCTCGCACCTTCTATCCAAAAACTTAAAAATTAGAATTTACAAAAATATTAACGTCCGAGGGATTGACCGAAACGTAGATGGGAGGATTGCGTCAAAACTGATTTAGTAGAATTGGATTTAGAGGGCCATCACTGGAAAGAAGTATGTAGAGAGTGATTGGTGATATCGGCATCGAACCTTCGGTTTCGTTATGCCTTCATTATTATTAATATTATTATTATTTTTTACTAGGAGATACAATCTACTCATGGAAGAAAGACATCAACAACTACGCATACTAACTTCTAGCGCAATCCTGAACTTAAATTTTCTGATTAAGTGATTCAATTATAAAGTTTCGTGAAAAGTGTATCTTATTGTGTTATAGTGTTTAGGTATGAGGACTGGTTCCTGTTTAAGCTCAGGACTTAAAGGTCTCTTATGTCTTCCGCCTGCTATAAGATTTTATTTTGTGAAGTGTTTCTCTCATACTTAATAGATATTTTCATAATTCATTTCATGTAGCAGATTTTAGGCGTGGTTTGATAAGGCTATAGGTGTTTTAGAGTCAGGTCTTAGCGTGCTCTTAATACGTGTTTTAATGTCGGCTGATGTCATATCTATGCACGATTTTATTTTGCAAGGTATATTATGAATTAAATTTCAGTGTTTTTTTTTAAAGATCTCTGGTCTTTAGTTACTGACAATAAATTTCTAATAATGTTTCTAGGTATTAAAGCAAATTTAAATTTTTTTTAGGTTTTCATTATAGTGATCAAAAATTAGAGTGAAATAAATTCTTTTTTTCCCATTGGGTTTTTTGACTAAGATACATTTTGGGATTCCTGTAGAGTTACCTCATGCTTACATTTGGATCGAATGTCAAAGGAATGGGTACCATTTGTAATTTTAATCTCCATATTTTAGCCTCCTCGGACCGTTTCATTTGAAACTTGCGGGCAGTAGCATAAACTGCCATAAAAATAAAATGAGGCATTATAACTTAATGTAGTTTTACTTATTTATCCCCTTAACTTATTTATTCATTATATTATTTCTTTTAACTTATTTATTCATTCAAGTATTTCTTTTAGTTAACATTTTTTTTGTTTTTTAAATCTATATATTAGTTTTTTTTTATTTATTTTTTATAACTGATCTACAGCTATGACTATTATGTTTTTGGTTTAATATTACATTGCTATGAAATGACAAATTCCTTTAATTTGTTTAACCGATTGAACGTGGGCAGCGGATCACTGGAGAGAGAGTGAATTAGGCACAAATTTGTCAATTGAATGAAATAAAATTGTCAAATGAATTTCACATATTAATGAAATTAAATAGAATTTTTAAAGAGCCTTATTTTCAAACTGACTGCATACCTCTTGGTTTTAGTTGTTTTTTTAAGGCATTTTTCACGTTTTTACTTTTTATCTTACTGATAAAATAAATATATAAATTACTGATAGGTTTTTTTTTTTTTTTTTTAGCTCATGTGAGAAACCTCTATGTAAGAAGGCATAAACAATCAGATTTATTTTTTTTTAAAATATGCAGTTTTTTTTAATGTCGAAGTTAAACTGCTTACATAAGTAGTATTGATATGAATCAATACTAATTGTGATCTACTTAAAAATAGACGCAAACTATAATCTAATTATAAGTTACATCTGATTGCATTCAAGCAAGCATTTAAATAGAATACAGATACTGATACATTAAACATTTTTAACAAAAATTCAAATTTAATTTCATGTTCTCCGCCCTAAAATACCGAGGAATCCACATTATAGCAAGTTTCAGAAAATATCCGAAGTAGTTTTAAGTTTTGTCCAGCTAAATTACGAGATTTTCCTAATCTGTAGTTTTGAAGTGTGTTGAAAAAACCTAAATAAATAAAAGGTATAATAATGTTAAAAATTAATATTTTTTAAAATTTTATTATATAATGGTTTCTATAAAAACAAAATCGTTGTTAGCATGTTAAAGGAAAGAAGAAATTTCTATATTGGGCTTAAATCTTCATTTGGCCATATCATCAGTTAAATTTTTTAAAATATATTATTGTATACAACAGATGAAATAATTTTATTACTATTACTGAAAAAAATTTTCAGTCGATGAAAAATAATTGTTTAGTACCATAAACATTATTTTGAACATCGTATTCGGACTTTATTTATTTTATCAGTAATTTCTAAATTATCATTACATAGCTAATGTATCTAAAACACTCTAAATATTCTCATGATAACCATAACTGTAAAAAAAAAATTAACTATTCATTCCAATGTTAATATTAATTATTATTATTATCTAAATCATTAAACTTACCATGAAATTACTTTAAATATTCACATTGTATAGTACGAAAAAAGTATTAAAGTCGTGAGTTAAAACATTTTGATTCTGGGGTATTTTATTTGTTCTAATTTTACGTAAATTTTATGCACTCCCAATATGATGAAAATTGTTATTATGATTTTTTTGTAACATTTTATTTTCTCTCCAGAAATGTTGAAATTGGACAATTACGTCATTTTCACTTTTACCGACAGGATAAATGAAAAGAGTTTGGTTTGTTAAAAATAATTTTATTTTTTATTTTAATCTGTATAAAAAAAACAGTTGCCGGCCGTCAAAGGGGTTTTACTGCATTCTGATGGCAGCACCCTGAACTATCTAACCTCACCAGTTTAAAAATTGATTCTTTGTTCGTTCGCTATCAATTTTACGTATTATAAATTATTAATTAGCGGTTTTCATATAAATTTTAATAATTTTATAACAAGAACTTCCATTAGGATAGAATAAAAATATAATAATAAGTCAGGAATTATTTTTTAGACTATATTTGAATTCGTCCTGCATATTATTTATCAGGGAGATTTTTTGTAAAATAATATTTAAAAAATAAATCATTAAATAACAAAAACAAACAACTAAAAAACTATAATATTACGTACAGATACCTATTAGAGGCCAAATTTAAGCTTGTTTTAGGCGCCATAAATTAGTTTATGATGAGTATCTGTAGCAGCAAAACGCCACATAATAAAACGATAAGTTGATTTATCATTATTGGGAAAAAATGTAGGTTTCTGAAAAATTGTATATCTGAAATTATTAGAAATAAGAGCTAAGTCCTAAAAACAATCATCTCAAAAATTATAAAAATTACTCTACTTAAAAAAATATGCCAATATTTATTTTGTTTGGATAAGAAGTTTAAGAAAATATTTACCACTTAAGGAAAAAATTAATATAAAAAAATGAGAAAACATTGTATATATATTTTTACATGAAGTGAACTTTCAGTAGATTTACCGGCATTAGTTAAACACATATTAAATGCTCACCACATCATTGACATTAACACACTCAAGCATGCCCGTGCTTAAATTCTTAATATACAAAATTGCCAAGCATGTTTGAACCAACTTTATGTAATATCAATTTTATTTTTTATTAATAAGTATCATACACCAAAAATACGTTGTGAAACTTTCCCAAAAATTAAATATATTGAATATTATGATTATTTTATAATTTAATTTTAAGTTTTTAACAGAAAAGAATTTTTTTTTATACATAAAAACAATGATAACCGAAAACTAACAATAATATTTGTGGAAATAATCGGCTTACCCTTTTATATTATAGAGATATGGAGGGACGGTGTGTGTAATTCGAGACGGGTGCATTAAGACGTCCGTCACTTAGGCTCAGTACACTAAAACATCTTCACCGTCCGTCAAGTCTTCGTCAATCTGACGTTTATAAATATTATTTTCAAAATATGTTATGATAAATATTCTATAGATTGTTTATTTTCTAAACTGAGTTATTGTATATATAGCTTCAGATATGGAGTAGGTTTTTTTTTTAGCTCTCGTATGAATCGAATTTGAAATATGACTATGATAATATTTAGGATAAGAGGCCTAAAAGGGACAATTATAATGAGTAGTTATGATCGATTTAGAAATAATTTTTAATCAATATAAATAGAAAAAATAGTACAATTAGAAAAGAAAAAAAGGTAAAAAAATAAAAATAATATATAGAATCTGTAACAATTTAGTATTAAATAACGTTTAATAGTAGAATATAAATTTTATTTTTATTAGCTGTCATATTTTTCATCTTAAAGTAGGGTATTATATGAAAGTTGTGTAGCGCTATTTATTTTTTTACTATTAACAGATTTTTTTTACCAATACAAATAGTTTCATCACAACATTTTCCAAAAGCTCATTAAATTGGCTTCGATACACATGAGGTCAGTTTAACAAAGGAATAATGTCCTTTGTTGAGCGTACTATTAGCGTAAGATGAGCTTTGGATTAGTAGACCGAGGACATAGTGACTAGCGGTACCGCAAGGAGAGGAGACATGGAGCACTGAAGAAGACATGGAAGGCATCATTGTGTCCATTTGGTATCCATGTAATGAAGGCGGAACCAATCTAGAACCGTATACAATTCTTTTTAAACGCGTCCGGTTATGGTTCTAAGATGAGCTTCACCCTCTGCAATGTGTTTACGAGTATATTAGTTCCTCTGTAGAGGAATGGCATTTTAAAGTATACCGTCAGCTACCCATTGTACTTTTAGCTATTGTTATAAAAATGTGTATAGTTTAAGGGAAAACTGAAATTTTTATGATTGATAATAAAAATAATATAAAACGTACAGTGAAGAAATAAAAATGGACCTAGGAATAGTTCTAAACCTGATGGCAGCGGGAACAAGGTGGCTCAGTGGTTAGGCATTGTACTGCAAATTCCAAGATCCCGGGTTCAAATCCCGAAATAAGGTTGTGACACATTATTTATTCTGTTACTGGGGGTATTCATGATCCTCAGTTTAATATGTTAAATGGAGAAATGTTTCCTTCTTTTAGCATGTTACAACGATAAAAAATTGTTTGAGGGCCTGTTAACAGGACTGCTAAATGGAGAATGACGTCACTCAACATACCAGCTCCACAGCATTTTATCTGTTGTCGTTTTGATAAGTAAGTTGCTCATAGTTCTTGTTTGGCTTGTGTTATTTTTGTTTGGAAAATTTTTAAACTCTAATAAAGTAATGAATAAAAATAATAATAAAGTAATAGAAAAAACAAGGAAAGCGTGAGGTGGAAGTAAGGTGATGTGATGAAGTTGTTGGAGATTTTTTTACTATCTCATAAAGATTAGAAGGTTACAAAACAAGTTGCCAAGAAATGCATTAGCATAGAACAAAGAATTTAAATAGCCATCTTAGAATCCTATACTTTTTACATTTAGCATGTTAAAAAGTTTTACACATCATGAATACCTCTATTGTACCCATGAATCAACCCTGTAGGTTCGGGAGCTCTCCGGGGTCCATCCAGCCTCATAAAGTGGGTATCCTTAATTGGGGAAAAATCTGTAATTCTGATCAAATTACCTCCTTGCACAACCGTTGATCTAGTAACAGTATTTCCTTAGAAAGTACTGTACCCTTGACCAATAATGCATTGTAGTGGTACAGATTTATTTTTACTTTATGATAGCATCGGATATAATAGTTATAATTAAGATACGAAATAATTAGATAATAGAAAGTAATATTAAGTATAATTGTGATAAATAGTAAACAAATAAAATTTGTAAAATATAATCATGTATAATTATTTCTCCAGACAAAATATTTGAGGAATGTTAGAGCTCTTGTCGAGTAGTTTTTGCCAAATGATATATAGAAGTCCGGTATCTATCAATTTCCTATAGCCTGCCAGTACATCTTCAACAGTCAGTGGTACGTTACAATTTGTACATGTTGGTCTAGATGATCTAGACAGCAGCAAGCATTCTTAGCTAATAAAATATCTGGTCAAAACAAAGGAATTCTTTGAGGATGTTTGTTTGTTTGTTTGGTTGTTTAGTGGCGCCAAACTTCATTGGTCATCAACGCCATTTATATTTTATTTAATTTTGCTAATATTCGTTAAATTTTTATTTATTTTTATTTTTTTTTTTTTTTTTTTTTTTTTTATTTTTTTTTTTTTTTTGAGGATGTATTTAAGTATCACGCAGATTTAATATTTAAATCCCATTCTCCTGGAACACATTTAGCCAAGAAATTACGTATCATTTTTAGCACACTTATTTGGAGTACTAAAGTGGAAAAAAGCAGATCTACAAAGGTTTGATAGCCTTTTTAGTGTCCAAATGGTTCTTTCAAGGTTAAGAAAATCCCAAGTTATCAGTGCCAGATTTGTATTATTACTGGAGCCCGTTGAATAAAATCAATCTCATAGAACATAAATCTGCAAATACTTTCTCCAATCAATCCTAAACAGTGGATCCTAGTTGAAAAGATATAATAGAACTTATTAAAGCGCATCACATTATGCTTCATAAAAGTACTATAACGTAATAACTTGGTCAAGTGGTCGTAAACTACAAGTTCTTGTACATGGACTTCAGCAAATCAGCTATTGGAGCTCAAGAAACAATCAATGTTTTACGGTTTAGCCTTATTCTTACATAATGTTACTCGTTCGACGCATAATGTTCTTTAATTAGTTTTATTATGAATATTTCATTCGATACCTAAAATTTCTAATTTATTGCTTTATCAAGCAAACTAGCTGATTAGTAACCGTTTTAGGATCGCCAATCATGGGTTTGGTACTTTATCATGTAGTAATGTAC
This sequence comes from Halyomorpha halys, assembly GCF_000696795.3. NCBI lineage: Eukaryota > Metazoa > Arthropoda > Insecta > Hemiptera > Pentatomidae > Halyomorpha > Halyomorpha halys. Next base: position 100,260 of record NW_027109445.1, read on the forward strand.
TTCAGTTTTAGGTAAAATTTAGTTTTCGATAATCGACTTGACCGAATTAATTAGTTATGATACGCGAAAGATAATGATTATTAATTTCTTACACTACACATTTTTGCTCAGATGCTACGTTAAAGTGTTATATTTTTAAAAAATGCCTTATTAGCAACATTTTTAAATTGAATGGCTTATTACTAACAGTTTTAGGACCGCCAGAAATTTCCGTGTTATGTGATAGAAAATATTTTTTTTTAATTAAAATTCAATTTTTAATTACTATATCATCCCAAGAAGATGGGATGATATAATCAACTGAAGTAGTGAGGAACTGAATTATCTTTGAAATACAATGATACAACCATAACAGATATGTTTTTAAAAATTGCCAAAATATGAATTTAACACTCATTAACAGATGCAAATATAGACATCAAGTTCCTCTGTGGTTGAAACGTGGCCATATCTTCTTAGAAAACTGATGGATTTCTATTGTATTTTCCAAAACAAATAATAGCCACATTTATGGATTTTTAAAATAAAGATGCGTTAGATGTTGACCGTAGATATTGTATGACTAGATGGTTAGGGATGTGATCAACAAAGAACACAATTAAGTAGAACTTATTTTATTAAGGCCAACGATTTGGCCAGAATATCAGGTTTTCAACAGGGATAAAAACAAAAATATGATAACACAGCCTTAATAAAATAAATAAATTTCCTAATAAAAGGAAATGCAGAATAAATAGAAAATAAGAAGATAACAGATAATTTAAGGACATGAATAGTATTGGAAGAAAATATATAGTATAAGTATTATAAGAAGATAAAAGCAGTATGAGAATATAATAATATTGAAATTATCAAAGAGAGAAGAAAAATGAAATGATTTTTAAATATTAGGGTTTTGGCCAAGTGTGGGAAAAGTTTCATTTTGATCTCATTTCTTTTACCCTCTCTCTTCTAAGATAAGTCAACAGTTCACATTAATTGGAGAAAGTATTTGCAGATGTATGTTCTATGAGATTGATTTTATTTTATGTATTTTATATTTTATGTAAAAAAAAACTTTATTCTGGGACATATGTCCCCTAAGAATAATTTCATGGTTCATATAGTGGGATTTTTATCTGGCGAGCGTTTACAAATTTTCAGATAGTAGAATGAAATTACATTGGTATAT